>NC_137920.1:73469605-73472105 GCF_963457725.1 Sprattus sprattus
AAGCACTGAAAGGCACACTGTACCAGGAAGAAGTGGGCTATTAGTCAGACGTTACATGACATAAGAAAACAATAGAGGATTCTGCTGAGGCCTTGGCCTGCTGGTAAGACGTGTCTCTCATGGGCCCGGGTGGTGGAGGAGGTGGAGGTGTTTGGCTCTTTGAAGAGTGCCTCAGCTGGCTTGTGCACACAGGGCTGCTTTACGCATTGAGTTAACGACAAAATAGTGAACTTAGCAATGAACAATAACATAATCAGTGGCTTTAAGATAACAGCAGCTTTGGTGTTGGAGATAAGGTCCTCGTGCTAGTTATTTGATCAGCCCGACCGATAGTGAAGTCTTTTTTTTTTTTTTTTTTTTTCTGTTGGCCTACTTTTGAGTTCACTTTGAGTTTGAGGTCTACTTAACGTTAAAAAGGCACTTCTCAGTAGGATGTTTATCTTCCGGGCCCCACACAATGCATTAAATCACCAGTAGTTCCAGCTTTTCTGTGTACCAAACAAATACACTTTGAATTTGACCCCATTTGTACATCTGGCCTCGACTTATTTTACCTGTCAAAACCCTGTGAGGCTGTAGCCAAGGTAAACGAATGTAAGCAACACGTAGTGACTAATTTCACAAAAACATACGTCAACAAAATAGTCGTGTCACATATCATGGCTTTGTTATAGTTCTTGTTCCTTGGACATCCTTGTGGAAGATATTACCTTACAGTCGAGGTGTAAACGCAGGAATATCATGCCTTGAAATAAGAAAAGAAGCTTTTTTTTTTGCCACTTTGGTATATGGTGTTAAGTATAGTAACACAACTTGGCCTTAGGATAGAATCTGAAAAGGGTTTAGATATGGAGATGTATGCTGTTCTGAAACTTCCTTTAGGAGAGGTCTGTGGTAGATCAGTAATAGGCCTCCCTTTGTCCTCGATCCAGAGTCTATCTGAAGCATATTTCATGTCAGTGGGTGCTGAAAAACTTGTTCCCGGTAATTCACAGAAAACCCTTGCGCTGTGTTGCTTGAGCGATGTGGTCAATGTAGCTTTACAGACATCTGCTAGGTAATTCTTTCCTTGATGAAGTTAAACAACTTCTGGAATCAGAGCAAGCTAGAGGGAGAGAGAAAGTCTTGCTCGCTTCCATCTGGTCGATATTTGAAAAATGTCAGCCATGCTGGTAGTTGTCAGGCCTCACTAGCCTTTCTCCTGGCCCATCTGGTTCTCGTTAACACTCTTTATTTTCTCTGGAGAACCAAACCGCTTTCATATTCATTCGGACACCATTGATGTGCTCCTCCGAACTAAAAAATCTCCAAATGCATCAGGGGGAGATCAAGATCTCGATCTCGCTTCTCTTTATCTTTCCCTCAGACAAGCGCCACCCCACTCCACCACTGATCCCTTTTCCATATTTATCTTCTTTTTTTTTTTTTTCTCTACCTCTCCTTCCCAGTTCCTCGTAGACATTCCTCCGCACGTCAAGAGTCCTAAGCACCTCTTGGTCAAATAAACTATCGCCCCATTAGGGAGGATCTTGTCTTCTGTGGCCTGGTGGCTCACAGTGTGTGTGTGTGTGTGTGAAGGTTATTAATTAGGTTCGTGGAGATGCCTCATGTGAGGCATACCATTGATGGGACTCAGGCAGACCCACCAGGACGGTTATTAATGAAGCCCTAACCTATGGTAGCCTTTTTCACCAGCTTCCCTTTTTTTTTTTCTCTCTTTTTTTTTTTTTTTCTTTGTCCAACTCATAATGGTTTCACGGCCGATGAACTGGAGGAGTTAAGTGCCTAATGAAAGCGCTTGTTAAATAAACACCACTTTAAACAAAAAAAAAGAAAAAAGTAAGGCCCACCTCAGAGAAATGACCTCTCTTCTGAGAAATATCCATTGCCCTCCATCCATGCCAAGAAATAGTTTTTGACACAGGCCTCATCAGAAACACTTGATTGATTGATTGAGTGATTGATTGAATGAATGAATGAATGAATGAATGGTCAGTCGGTTGGTTGTCCAAATGAATAGATTTCTGCTCAAGAAAGGCGGTTTGCTGAAAAAATCTGGTAGAGTTTTAGGATACAGATCGCCTGGTCAACTGTGTATGTTCGTCTTGAGGAGCGGACTAAAGATTCTGCTCCCATCAAGCCATTCAGATGCCAGTGACTCCCAGAAAGGTCCAGCCGGCCCTGATAGAGGCTTCCCTCTCTGGAAGAGATAATAAGAGTGCAGGGATGCATGGCTGGAGGTCTTTTGATGTTGGCTCCGAATTCATACAGAGGCTTTATAGTTTTGATTGATCGTAGGAGCTTAAGTCCAGGTAGAGAAACGCTATCCATCCCGATGCAGCTTTTTCGAATATCGCTCCATGCAGCAGCAACGATGATTTGTGCCTTCGGATCCCTAAAGGGAGGCTCCCCGATCCTCCGTGGCCTCAGCTCTGTCTGGCGTTTCCCTCCGTGTCTCTCGGGTAAGGCCAGAAGGGTGTGGATGTCAAGGCAACATGCT
>NC_137920.1:73477105-73494605 GCF_963457725.1 Sprattus sprattus
GGGAAGTCAGTGTGTGTTAAAACGCCTGCTGAGTGAATTAATGTCCAGTGAAATTGAGTGATCCAGACTGCAGGTTGGCGCCCACGCAGATAGCAGTGAGACTGTTCACTAACATCAGTCCACTGTACACTCTTCACGCAAATTATTTCTCAGTGCCGCGATCGGCTTCATCTTAACTCTTTCGACCGACTCGGCTTCAGTTCACCTTCATGGACATCACTCGGCAGCCGCCATTGCAGAATAAAAACCTGTCGATCCGCTGTACATATCCCTTCGAACTGATCTTAAGGAGTGTTGACGTCGAGGGGGGTCGAGTAGCACCTGTGAAGGTAAAACCCCGAGGTTGACTGTAAATATTCACATTTCCTTTTTCTTTTGAACACTTTTCATCCAGGAGTCTCTCAGCTTAGACTTTTACCTGACTTGCCTTCTGGAGTAATCCATCAAATCTGAAATTGACTGTGGCTTGCGTCGATGTCAAACAGGTGGGAACTCTGGCCGTTCACAGCGTTAAGGGGATTCTCTTACAGGCCGTGTAGGGACTGTTTTATTAATATGTCGCAGAAAATCTTGGAAGGTGGTAATGTTCCAAACAGGTGGAAAGCGTGACAGCTTTGGAGCAATGCTATGTTAATGTTACCAAAAAACACACCAAAAAAAAAAAAGCAGGGAAAGTCGAAAGACTGTAATGTGATTATTATTATGCATACCTCCAACTGAGGCTTGAGGTTCATACACTAGAACAGCCTCGGGCAGGAGCTTGAGCATTAAAACCTGTGAGGTGTCTCTATGGCCCGCGGTTCAAACTGATGTTTGCCTTGCTGATCTCGTTAGCGTCTTAGCCAGAGCGCTGTCGAAACGAAACGAACGAGAGGCACAGAGGCCAGGCCTGAGAGCTTGCAGAAAGCGGCTGGCCAGATAAAGGCTCGGGCTGTTTACTTCCTGGGGTTCGTCCAAGCTATACTTGCACTCTCATAAATATTTAAGAGGTTTCTTACTTTTTGTTTTGTCTTTCCTTTTTTTCTTTCTTAATTAATTTATTCACTTGTGTATCCATATGTTTTGACTTTTTAGCAAGCCATATCCAGTTCAACTCTAGTTTCACAACACACACACACACACACACACACACACA
Source organism: Sprattus sprattus (assembly GCF_963457725.1). Classification (NCBI taxonomy): domain Eukaryota; kingdom Metazoa; phylum Chordata; class Actinopteri; order Clupeiformes; family Clupeidae; genus Sprattus; species Sprattus sprattus. Next base: position 73,478,241 of record NC_137920.1, read on the forward strand.
AATAAGTGGCTTTCCACATGCATATGCATGTCTGCGATACGAGAAATGTCCAAACTTTGATGGGTTGATGGTCATTTCTCATTGTGCGCATATGCTTACACACACACACACACACACCCACACACACACACACACATATGCTTACATGGGTCTCTGGATTTACTTTGCCAAGTGCTCAGCCTCAGGCTCATTTAAATGGACTTTGGCACCAGCAGCGGAAACTTAAAGGAAAAAAGGTATACACACACACACACACACACACACACACACACCGCTAATGATGGGGACACCGTCTGGTTTATCAGCCCAACATATGGGCCTGCTTTCAGTGAATGAGACATTACTAGAAAGACCGAAAGAGACAGACGCACATACCTGCATTAAACAGTCAGGCAGGAGCACAGACACACATACCTGCATTAAACAAGTCAGGCATGAGCACAGACACCTGCATTAAACACACAGGCACTAGCACAGACACCTGCATTAAACACACAGACACTTGCACAGACACACATACCTGCATTAAACAAGTCAGGCATGAGCACAGACACCTGCATTAAACACACAGGCACTAGCACAGACACCTGCATTAAACACACAGACACTTGCACAGACGCACATACCTGCATTAAACACACAGGCACTAGCACAGACACACATACCTGCATTAAACAGTCAGGCACTAGCACAGACACACATACCTGCATTAAACAGTCAGGCACTAGCACAGACACACATACCTGCATTAAACACACAGGCACTAGCACAGACACACATACCTGCATTAAACACACAGGCACTAGCACAGACACACATACCTGCATTAAACAGTCAGGCACTAGCACAGACACACATACCTGCATTAAACAGTCAGGCACTAGCACAGACACACATACCTGCATTAAACACACAGGCACTAGCACAGACACACATACCTGCATTAAACAGTCAGGCACTAGCACAGACACACATACCTGCATTAAACAGTCAGGCACTAGCACAGACACACATACCTGCATTAAACAGTCAGGCACTAGCACAGACACACATACCTGCATTAAACACACAGACACTAGCACAGACACCTGCATTAAACACACAGACACTAGCACAGACACCTGCATTAAACAGTCAGGCACGAGCACAGACACACATACCTGCATTAAACAGTCAGGCACTAGCACAGACACCTGCATTAAACAGTCAGGCACTAGCACAGACACACATACCTGCATTAAACAGTCAGGCACGAGCACAGACACACATACCCGGATTTATACAGATCCACCTGTCTGGCACCTAACTACTCTGATTGTACTGTATGAGTTAGTGCCAAAGTTTTTTAAGGTATGTTTTTAATCATAAATGAATCAAGTGCTGTAATTTCCATGTGAGAAGAGGATGCCTGTTTTTGGGTGGAGGTCTTTGTTCGATGATGCACCTCCACTGTTATGGTGTGATGCAATCTGTTCAGCCTGTCTTTTTCCAGATGTAAAGGGATGTTATACTGCATTGGCTTGCACATGACCACATTTCACAGACAGTCATTCGTCAACTTCAGTGAAATACAAATCATGTTTTTAACTTGATCACCTTGATGCCCTTACATGTGGCCTTAGTGCCCTCAAGAAATATGCCCCACCAAAGGTCAAGTGGCCTTGCCCCTAAAACGAGGAAATGTCAGGCCTACACATACGCATTATTTTCTCTTTCCGCGGAAAATAATATTTCTTCTGCTTAGTTGTAAGTATTCTACTGGGTCTCTGTGCAGCATCTGCTTTGATTTTTGTCTTGCGGCCTATTTCTGAATAACGGTCGGCCCAACAGGACATTCGTTTTTTTGTCCTGAGCATGTCTGCGGCTTCTTTGGGAACTGGACTGGACCACACCGCACCCGCTGCCCTGGGATCGCACCTGTGAGGCCCCAGCCAGGCCTGCCTGATTACCCTCCCCCGGGAGAGGAGAGGAGAGGGGAGGGGGGAGGGGAGGAGAGGGGAGGGGAGAGGAGAGGAGAGGAGAGGGGGAGGGAGAGGAAGAGGAGAGGAGAGGAGAGGAGAGGAGAGGAGAGGAGGGGAGGGGAGGGGAGAGGAGAGGAGGGGAGGGGAGGGAAAGGGGGAGAGGAGAGGAGGGGAGGGGAGGGAAAGGGGGAGAGGAGAGGAGGGGAGGGGAGGGGAGGGAAAGGGGGAGGGGAGGGGAGGATGATGCACCAGAGCCAGAGACCACTCAGGCAGACAGTGAACAGCATTTTGGATGAACACATGCAGATGTATCGGGAAATGTTCGTAAGACCCTCGTCTTTCTTTTCGTACCACCACTCACTCATCACTCGTGTCTGTCCTGGCTGCATTAAACCTGCTGCATGTGTACGCTTACATCGGTCCATTTTGCCGACGCATATGTGCACGCTTTCATCTGTCCATCTGTCCATCCGAGCCCACGAGTTGGTTTGGTTAGCACCTCCCCCCACCAGTTGCTGTACCAGAAGAACCTCAGGAACACTGAACTTTCTTACTGTTCCTACACTGCAAAAAATGCCCCTCTAGATTTAAGACAAATAATTACATATTTAAGCAGGATTTTGCTTAAAACAAGCAAATTTGGCTGCCAGTGCGTTAAGCAAATTTGGCTTAAAATAAGTAATATTTGCTTGAAATAGGTAAAAAATAACCTTACCAAGAAAGCACTAGGTAAGTACAATTTAGCTCGAAACAAGACCAATTAGATTTTTTCATCTCAATATAAGAGTAATAACACTAGGTTAGAAAAGCATTTTTTGCAGTGTACAGAGTATTGACATCATAGGGTTGCGTTGCACCTGCGCACCCTTTTCAAGGTCTCGTATCCACCACCCAGGTTCATTCACTGTTGTTGTTGTTACAGCATCATGACATCATTGTTATTGTCATCAGGGATTGTGGTAGGGATGATGGCATGAAAAAAAAACACACTAAAAAACTGTTATGTTTGTGAATTCTTGCGGTTTCGGATGTTTGCCTTCCCGCCCTCTCCCATTCACAGCACGGCTGAGAAGTGTTGATGAAGAACTACACACAGCATGGCACTGTTCCCTGTTTTACTCTTTGCCCCTGTGTCTCACGATCCCTCCCTCCCTCCCTCCCTCCCTTCCTCCCTTCCACCCCTTCCTCCCTCCCTCTCTCCCTCGCTCCCTCCCAGCCTGCCTGGTCAAAAACGGTTGTCAAGTGTTGCTAGTCACTCGGGCGAGCTGAACTGTCTTGACGCGCTGACAAACCCGCTCGTCAAATGATCTCATGTCGAATAGACGCCACTTCATTAGGAAGCCCTTCCCATGTGGAGTGCCACTCGCAATCTGTCTCAAGACTCCCAGACGCGCTGGACGGCCGTCTACTGCAGCAGAGGCTTGTGTGATGAAGTAGAGCTCTCTTTAGACCGTGGAGCCTTTTTAGGGTTTTAGTTTTTTTCGTAGTGCGTGCTGAGTATGCGCACTTTAAATCGTCTTGATATTTTGCGTTATGCATTACACACACACACACACACACACTCACACACACACTCTCACACACTCACACACACTCTCTCACACACACACACACACACACACACACACACACACACACACACAAACACGTTTGATATTTTGCGTTATGCATTTCATTCAAATGCCTGTAGGGCTGCTCAGTAGTTTCCCACATTTTTGAAATTCTGGTCTTTGTAATTTAATTGCGATGCTGCCGTTTTAGTTTCCGGTAATTCAATCTAAGTGAGATTTGTTGCCAGGTAACGAGGCTGCTTGTTTTGCTTATAAAGAGGAGATGATGATGGTGAAGATGAAGGTGTGTGTGTGTGTGTGTGTGTGTGTGTGTGTGTGTGTGTGTGTGTGTGTGTGTGTGTGTGTGTGTGTGTGTGTGTGTTTTTTTTGTGTGTGTCAGACACTTCCTTGCTTATCCAGATCATGTTGAGAGGCTCTGTTCTTCATTAGATCTCCAGCAGTTTTGGCAGTACAAAAAACACATACACACACACACATACACATAAACACACATACACATAAACACTCTCACATAAACACACTGACAAAAGGATGCATGTAGATATTGTTAAGTCATTTCTCACAGAGCCAGACATGTTGGTTTGGTTGTGTTTTTGTGTCCTGGTGTTTGAGAGTGTTGTTGCTTTTAATTCAAAATGACACACAGCTCTCACTGCGCAATACATTTGTGATTGTGATTTGTACTCCGAGTCAAATCTCACACACACACACTCAGAGAACAGGGATTTCTGGAGTACTCAGAATGAGCTGGGGGGCCGTCTTAGCAACCCTGGCGCAGATATGGGTCGTTGCTTGCAAATGAATGACTTCATAGACAACTGGCCTTCACTTTAAGGTCAATTAACCTTCCAAAAACTCTAGCAGAATGTGAACGTGTGTTTCAAACACCTGGAAGTGCGGCGTGTCATCACGATGGGTCATTACGTATACGCACACGCACGCACACGCACGCACACACACACACACACACACACACAGTCCATCCACACGCAAAGAGTTTCCATCAAGATCAGCCTCAGCAGGGAAGAGATTTCGCTGTTGGCCCCTCTTGTATTAGATTTTTCTTTCTCTTTGCCATTTCGGAACTGCCTTTCTGAAATCCTTCCCCTGATTTAGATCTAATCGTCCTCTGCCACAAAAAGCCCCTGCTTTTTCACAAACATCATTTTAGGCCCTGCGCCAGGCAGAGGTGGTAAACCCCCCCCCAATCATATTCTATCGGCGGTATTGATCTTGGCCCGGGAGTTTAAAATCCTTTTCCTCGTGGTGCGACCGTGGACGCCGCATCATCATCTGGTTCGGGCCGAAAGGTTTACTTTTATTTCCTGAATGAATGGCAGTGTTATTTCGGCGCAACATTGGGCATTTCATCAACGGTAGCAGCCTTGGCCGGCTGCCCTGCTGCTGTGAAAGCGATCTGCGTTTGATAAACCCCAGGAGCCCCCAGCCTCTGCCTCTGCCCCAGTCTCTGCCTCTGCCCCAGCCTCTGCCTCTGCCCCAGTCTCTGCCTCTGCCTCTGCCTCTGCCCCAGCCCCAGCCTCTGCCTCTGCCCCAGTCTCTGCCTCTGCCTCTGCCTCTGCCTCTGCCTCTGCCTCTGCCTCTGCCCCAGCCTCTGCCTCAGCCTCTGCCTCTGCCTCTGCCTCTGCCTCTGCCCCAGCCTCTGCCTCTGCCCCAGTCTCTGCCTCTGCCTCTGCCTCTGCCTCTGCCTCTGCCCCAGCCTCTGCCTCTGCCCCAGTCTCTGCCTCTGCCTCTGCCCCAGTCTCTGCCTCTGCCTCTGCCTCTGCCTCTGCCTCTGCCTCTGCCCCTGCCTCTGCCTCTGCCTCTGCCTCTGCCTCTGCCCCAGTCTCTGCCTCTGCCTCTGCCTCAGCCTCTGCCCCAGTCTCTGCCTCTGCCCCAGCCACGCAGCCCAAAGAGAGTCACACAGGCTCGTGCTGCTTCGCTCGGGCTGCCCTCCAGAGAGATGGACAGGAATAGAGTACAAACACACACCGAGTGTGTGTGCTCTCTCTGTCTCTCTTCTCCCACTTACTCACACACACTCACACACACACTCTCTCTCACACACACATACACACACACACACACACACCAAGCTCTCTCTCTCCGTCTGTATTGTACACACACACACACACAAATCACAAAAAAAGAAAACTTTTGATGTTTTCATTTCAAACACCACACACCTCCACACACACACACACACACCCCTCCACACACAGATTTTAATAGCTCACTCATCACGACCTACGACCTCATTAAAAGGAACGTGAGGTTTTGGACTGGTTGAGGACTCTAGATCTAGGCCCTCAATCCCATTGGACCGGTTGAGGGTTCTGATCTAGGCCCTCACTCCCATTGGACCGGTTGAGGTCTCTGATCTAGGCCCTCACTCCCATTGGACCAGTTGAGGTCTCTGATCTAGTCCCTCACTCACACACATTTATTTACAATTTAATTATTTCAACACATGCATTTATCCAAGGTGACTTCTATTACCAGGAAACTTGTACTTTTGTTTTTTCTTTTTCTAATTACTCTATTCTTACTATGTGTCCACTGTCCAGAGAATGAAAACATACATCTTCTTGCTCTTCCTGTTGAGTCTGTGGTGTCATTGTCATACTCAGTGGTGTAGTCCAGAGTATACGGAGTATACCCACTTATTTTTTAGTCAGCACTGAGTATACCCACTTCTCTAAACAGGGCGTTTATCCTGTGCTGTATGGGCTGCTTAAAAAAATTAAGAGTATACCCACTTCTCCCGGGACCACTACACCACTGGTCATACTCCTAACCCCCTGACTAGTTTCATCAGAGATCTACATGATGTTATAGAGCTCTGCAGCAAGGATATGGGATGCTACATCCACCAATGAGATCCACCAATGGGACCCACCAATGGGGTTGTCCGTGTGGCACGCCATGTCTGCTCTTATCACAATCACCTGCTTCCCATTACCCTGCTGGCCAGGCCAGAGCAATCAATCTTGAGCAATGAAGACATGCGAATAAAGTGACCCGAGGATTAAACTCTACAGATTGTGCCTGTCCTGCCTCCTCGGGCCCTCGTGATGGATGGTCTCCGCGCTGGCTGTAGGGCTTCTCTCAGGGGATGTGTGTGTGTGTGTGTGTGTGTGTGTGTGTGTGTGTGTGTGTGTGTGTGTGTGTGTGTGTGTGTGTGTGTGTGTGTGTGTGAGAGAGTGAGTGTGTCTGGCTGTAGGGCTTCTCTCAGGGGATTTTCTTCTGTCGGAGAAGATTTAGCTGGTCGGGGAGGGACCTGGGTGATGTTCAAGCGGTTGACAGGTGTGTGTGTGTGTGTGTGTGTGTGTGTGTGTGTGTGTGTGTGTGTGTGCAGCACACAGAGTGAACTGCCAGTGATGGCAGCGCTGATGAAGAACATCGTATTCTTGCACTAAGGAAAAATAGGACAAAGTTTTATCACTGATTGTGGTTCAGAAAGGAAGGCATCACCCGAGAGACAAAGTCAGCCCCCTGAAGAGCGTTGAGGCGGTTCAGGACTACACCCTGCGTTTGACAGGTGTGTGTGTGTGTGTGTGTGTGTGTGTGTGTGTGTGTGTTTGTGTGTCCACCCTGGAGCTAGTTGAGCTCTGACAGGGAACCAGAAGGGAGCTTCATGTCTGTGTCGCCGTGTCCGTTTTTTCTGCATGAACTCCAGATGTGTGTAGAGCAGAGCATGGTCTTTCTCTTCCTCTGTCTCTCGAGTATATTCAGTTCAGTTTAGCTTTATTGACGTGCAAAAACATGGACAGTGGTGATATAAGATGGAAGGCATACACTGCATTACTCTAGCTAGCAGCAGTGTGTGCGTGTGTGCGTGCGTGTGTGTCTGTGTGTGTGTGTGTGTGTGTGTGTGTGTGTGTGTGTGTGTGTGTGTGTGTGTGTGTCTGTGTGTGCGTGTGTGTGTGTGTGTGTGTGTGTGTGTGTGTGTGTGTGTGTGTCGGTGTGTGTGTGTGTGTGTTTCTTGCTCATCACTAATCAGATCAGTCTGCTCTCCCCTGCTCGTGCTGATGTTTGTGTGTGTTTTACGACCAGTGACACTCGGTATCTTTTCTCACCTCACAGTAATTGAATCTGTCAAGAGTCCTCTTCTTGTGCAAGGATAAATGGCTTCACCTCCAGGAGGAAACATGTGCCAAATGCCTTTAGATTCCGATGGGCTGGTTGAAAAATCTCTGTGTGTGTGTGTGTGTGTGTGTGTTAGAGAGAGTGTGTGTGTGAGCTCAGCCTGTCCTCCCTGGGTGAACTGCTCTGCCTCTAGCACCAGGCTCTCCTCACACCTATACCTGCTCACAGTGTTTCTCAGCCTGCTGTCAGTCACTCTGGTCAGGCAGTTTGCACTGGTGTAGTCTCTATCCTGGGCTAGATAGTAACTTTGTGTGTGTGTGTGTGTGTGTGTGTGCGTGTGTGTGTGTGCCTGTGTTTGTGTTTTTCCGGTTGTGGTTTACATTCATTATGTTTTTGCCAAATTATCAGAACAAAGGTGTCGTGTTCTTTCACTCTCTCCTTCTCTCTTCCCTGTCTCTCTGTCCTTCCTTCTCTGTCTCTCTCCTCACTGTCTCTCTGTCCTTCCTTCTCTGTCTCTCTCTCCTCCCTGTCTCTCTGTCCTTCCTTCCCTGTCTCTCTCTCCTCCTGTCTCTCTGTCTCTCTCCTCCTGTCTCTCTGTCCTTCCTTCTCTGTCTCTCTCCTCCCTGTCTCTCTGTCCTTCCTTCTCTGTCTCTCTCTCCTCCCTGTCTCTCTGTCCTTCCTTCCCTGTCTCTCTCTCCTCCTGTCTCTCTGTCTCTCTCCTCCTGTCTCTCTGTCCTTCCTTCTCTGTCTCACTCCTCCCTGTCTCTCTGTCCTTCCTTCTCTGTCTCTCTCTCCTCCCTGTCTCTCTGTCCTTCCTTCTCTGTCTCTCTCTCCTCCTGTCTCTCTGTCCTTCCTTCTCTGTCTCTCTCTCCTCCTGTCTCTCTGTCCTTCCTTCTCTGTCTCTCTCCTCCCTGTCTCTCTGTCCTTCCTTCCCTGTCTCTCTCTCCTCCTGTCTCTCTGTCTCTCTCCTCCTGTCTCTCTGTCCTTCCTTCTCTGTCTCTCTCCTCCTCTCTCTCTCCTTCCTTCTCTGTCTCTCTCCTCCTGTCTCTCTATCCCTCCTTCTCTGTCTCTCTCCTCCTGTCTTATTTCCTCTCTTTCATCTCGTCTCTCAACCTTTCCCACGCTGGTGCAGTAGACCTCAGGCATGTTGGACATGAGGAGATTCCACCTTCTGCCTGAATGACTGATAGCCTGACAAGAAGAGCCAAATCCCAGATCTCTCCACTTTACTCCTCTATCTCTCTCCCCCCCACCCTACTACCTCTCTCTCTCTCTCTCTCTCTCTCTCTCCGTCTCCCTCGCTCTCTCCGTCTCTCTATCTCCCCCCCACCTCTTTCTTGTCCTTCTTCTCTTTCTCTCTCTCTCCGTCTCCCTCGCTCTCTCCGTCTCTCTATCTCTCTCTCTTTCTCTCTCTCTCTCTCTCTCTCTCTCCCCCCCACCTCTTTCTTGTCCTTCTCTCTCTCGCTCTCTCCGTTTCTCTCTATCTCTCTCTCTTTCTCTCTCTCTATCTCCTCTCACCTCTTTCTTGTCTTTCTTCTCTCTCTCTCTCTCTCTCTCCGTCTCCCTCGCTCTCTCTGTCTCTCTATCTCTCTCTCTTTCTCTCTCTCTCTCTGTCCCCCCCCCCACCTCTTTCTTGTCCTTCTTCTCTCTCTCGCTCTCTCCGTCTCTCTCTATCTCTCTCTCTTTCTCTCTCTCCCTCTGGCACTCGTGTCTATTGCTCAGGAATCAGAAACTGAAGACAATGGCAATCTGTTTTTTGTCTGAAGTGGAACACTGTCTCTTAGTAGAGGGGGGAAATGTGTTTGTTGATGGAACATTGGGCCGTGTGAAATACAGTTTGGATGCCGTTTACTTGATAACGACGTCTCACCTGCAGCTTTTGGCGTTGTGTTGGATTGGCAGGTGAATCCTGCGTAGAGCCTCACTTGTCAAAATTCATGATCCCACAGACACCTGCTATCTAAATCAGTTGGAAACGAATGGAAACAAAAAATGTCATCATAGTTTATCTTTGATGTATTTTAACAAAAGACTAAAACGTGTCCAGGCTCTTCCAGCTGTTTGGCCTGTTGCCTTTGATGTGGCTAATGCAGTTCTTGTCTGAGGTGATGAAACCTTACTGGAAGTGATCGAGGTTTGTCCAACCCTGAAGACTCTCTTCTGTTTTCTCTCCCCAGCTGAGGTATCAACACGGCCTGTCCACTCCGGACCTGAGACAGACGCTCCCCAACTTGAAGAACTTTATGGAACATGGGCTTCTGGTTCGCTGGTGAGTGTTACCTGTTTAAATAAGTGCGAGTGGGAGAACGGTTGAAACAGCGAAGAGTTTAACAACACTTTGGGGAAGCACTAACCAAAAAAAGCTCGAGAGCTGAAATGGTGTTATTGTTGTTGTAATGTTCAAACTAATTATATGAGAAATTAATGAAATTAAATGTAACTGTAAGACATACGTAAATGTAAGACATTTTTCTAAAATAGAATAGAAATTAATGAAATGAAATGTAACTAAAAGACATACGTAAATGTAAGACATTTCTAAAATAAACACACACACAAACCATCTGGAGACAGGAGAGGTCCATGGTGACTCAGTCTTCCTTACCCTGGTCATGGGTTATTTGCGAATGGGAGAACGGTTGAAACAGCGATGAGTTAAACAACACTTTGGGGAAGCACTAATCAAAAAAAGCTCAAGAGCTGAAATGGTGTTATTGTTGTTGTAATGTTTGAACTCATTATATGAGAAATTAACGAAATTAAATGTAACTGTAAGACATACGTAAATGTAAGACATTTTTCTAAAATAAACACACACAAACCATCTGGAGACAGGAGAGGTCCATGGTGACTCAGTCTTCCTTACCCTGGTCATGGGTTATTTGAAAAGTCAACACCAAGCTTTTTCAGGACAGGTTGTGAATGAAAGGTTATATCTATACGGTATGTCTGGTAAAGTAAACTGCAGTGCAAATGAACCAGAGTCAAGTTTAGACCCCAGGTGTGGGATAGCTGACTCATGAAAACAACTAGCTGCTCACAAACAAACACATTTATTAAAATGGCGGATAACGTTCTATATTAATCTATGATCTCTTGCCTGTCAGTTGCACCGTTCATTAAAAACGTCAGCATAAAGGTTTTTTTGTTTATAAAACTGTCAAACCCAGTGTAAATATTTGGGTTTATGTTCCACAGTGAGAGATCCTGAACTCCTTGGTTCTTATCCTTAATTGTGTTTTAAAGGAATGTTCCTTCTAGGGAAACGTCCGCTAAGTAGGTCCAGTATTAGCAGGGGAGTCGTTGTTCGATGTGTGTTTGCGAGCGAGGCTCTTATATATTGTCCTCTGGAGCATGACGTGATATGTTCTCTGACCACATACGCTTAAATTTCAGTACGACAGACTCTGAATTAATACAACCAAGACACGTTCCGAAAGGATTCATCAAAGGTCTCTGGAGTCCTCTGGTCTGTTAGAGGAAAGGTAACCGCTTTTATCCAAACCGAGCTCTTGGGGTCAGCCACAGGCCAGTGTAATGCACTGTTTAATTCAATAAACATTGGGACGGGGGTTTTTTTGGGGTTAAAAGGAAAGAGTCCATGCAACGAGAAATAAATCCAATTCCTATTCCCTCTGTGAAAGTTACCTTTAATTGATTGTGGAAGTCCTTAAGGTGGACCAGATGAAAGCGAGCTTGACCCCGTGACCCCTGTTGCTTAGGTACAGACAGGAAGGCTAAAGAGGAAGTGGAAGCGTAGCGATTCCACGGCGGCGCTCGCAGCCATGACCGGGCTCCAGCTCTGTGTTGACTCAGGCTCCAAGAGAACCGTGAACATCCCGTATCCGGCCGTGCCTCTCCTGCTCACACACCCTACACCGGCCAGGATTAGAAACCGGGGAAAGGAATACTGTAGTTCTGCTGTATATGGAGACCCAGTATAATGGGCAACGTGTCCAGAGTCTTAAAATCCCAAAGACTCTATAATATTGTCAAGTAAAGTAAAATAATGCGTCGGATGCCCTTTCCCATACTGGACTCAGAAACGCAAGGACGGTATTAAAATCTCACCTTCAGATATCTTAAAAATTGACATTAGTAAATATTTTTGACTGAGGAATTAGCCTTGAATTAATAAAAAATAAAAAATAAAAATAGATTAACTGAGGGGTGGATAAATGACAAATAGGGTTCAGATACCCTTTTTAATTTCTTTTCTGTATTGTTTTTGAATGTACTGTTTTAAATTGCTATTGTGACCCTGTTAAGCACCTTGAGACATCTTTGTATGTGAAAGTGTGCTATACAAATAAAAGCATTATTATTATTAGATACCAACATTGTAATAGAGGGTAAACAAATACCCAAATACTAAAAGGGTTAAAGACACACACAGCACTCTGTTACCTGATCAAGGCTCAGTCCTTGGCTCCAATTAGTACTAAATAGGTTTCAGGTGTGCTTTGGTGAATTAGCATGGTTATGGGCTGTTTCACTCTACACTCGGGGATCTGATTGCAGCCTTGAAATTAAATAAAGCGAAAAGCCTTATTAACATAGTAAGAAAGGGGAAAGATGTCATGAACTTTCAGAGTTGTAACGACTACTTTGAAGGGCTCATTAAAACTATGAGGAGTGAAAAAAGTGAATTATCTCATAGCCCACTCCCACTCAACACTCTTTGCCCTCAATTTATTTGTTAGACTGAAAGGTATAAAGCACAGACATAATCCACACACATATTACTGTACATTATCTATGCTTTCATGTATCCGTGCTTTCATGTATGTGTGCTTTCACTAATGTATATGGAAGTATAATTCATACTTTTATACATGAACGCATGGATAATGTTGTAAACCAAACATTTCCAACCACTTCAGTGAAAGTTTGTACATTTAACAATCTGATGAAAAGTAATTATTTTAAATAATCAAATGTCAGGAAATATAACCTAAATGCATACTTATGCTACAATTGCTTCAGAAGTCCATGATAAAGAGATGAGCTATTAAAAGGTTTTAAGCATAGGTGCGCTACTATTTGGGATCTTCAGCTGCCGAGTAACACCAAAATAACTAGCCAATACTGCAGTGAGATCAAGAACTGCCACAACAACATGATCAATTAACATGATTAATATGCCTAGTCAAAAGGTCACGAAATCTAGGTCGAGGTCATATACTCTATACTGTTACCTGAACCAAGCACTGATTGGAGGAATTATGCCGTTCTCCAATGGCAGAAGGCCGTGACCTACCAGAGATGACGCTTTAAAGGTGCATTAAGGATTAATAGCTATTCGCTAAAGGTATACTAGCAGCTAAAACTAACTAAATCTCTTGAAATGTGCTGACTTTGACATTATGACAAATTAATTACTCAACGACTGTCCTTACACAGTCAAACATCAATCATGTGCAACACAAGCCTAAGCAAGACGGCAAATAAGCTACTTACTAGATCGGCAGAAGGTAATCAAAGTCAGGTCGGCGGGCATCGGCAGGCAAAACTACAGAACACAGTTATATGCCTATCGACCCTGCTATGCCATTGGCACGGACGCAATTCTCCATATTAAAAGTCATTGTAGCGCCCCAATTTTTTTTAAGCTGTTATTTTAAGTTTAAACTGCTTATCCTAACCCTAATCCTGAAGCATAATTGTTGCATATTGTGCCTTTAATAGATTTTTTTGTTCATACAAGAGCACAAGTTTCTGTTTGAATAACTTTGCAGTGCTCACTATCTACATCAGTATCAGTGTATGACAGCTTATAAGCACTCTACGTACATCAGCCTGATCCTAACTCGAAGGCTATTCTTCATGCAAGGAGCAGAGATGTGCTTAAGTAATGTATTTAAATAGCCGCTCTGTAACGAGTACGATACGAGGACTGAAGTGGGAGAGAAAAAGAACAGATAAGCAAGTCAATGGCAGAGAGGCAGAGAGGATTTAGTTAGTAGTAAGGAATACCTTCCTCTGGGGACCAGCTCGAAGCCCAAAACGTCGCTCTCTAATAAATCTTGTTAATGGGATGTACACTATGCGCAAACTTTTCTTTTGCTCTAGCCGTGTCCCTTGCAGATGTCCCCTCCCCATGAAATGCAACAGAAGATCCCTTTTAGTTCCTCTCAACAGGAAGAAACCTTATCTCCATCATCGACCCCAAGCAGTGAATTATGGAGTAAACACATGAATTTTCTGTTGATGTTGGCCCGTAGACGGCTTGTAGTGCCTTTCACCAGAGCCTTCCCCCCCCCGCGATTCTCCAAAACGACAATATCTCTTCCACTCCACGCTCCCGCTCAAACAGTCTCAATTCAGATAGTGTTTCCAGCATCGGGGGCCAGATCCGTGAAATATGGAAGCATAAAGAAATGCATGACGGCAGGCAGCTGCAGGGAGTTACCCCGTGAAGGGGGGGGGGGGGGGGGCTGGGGGTAGGTGTGGGGGAGAGGATGCAGTGAGCTGCCCAGGGGTGGCCCCGAGGCCCAGGTCGGAACGCCTGTGAACTCCCATACCTGCCCCCCACTGCGCGCCCCCCCCACCCAACCCCCCCCCCCCCCCCACCCACCATCACTCTCTCCGGTTTTATGACCAATTCAACACGCAGAGTTCTCCACTGGCGGCCTGGTTTTTTCCTGCTAAAGAAGGGAATGTTTGAAGGGAACGGTTAGACATGGAGATTAGCCTATTAGTAAGCTATGGAGGGGAAAAGCTTTGACGTTTTCTCTATGCCCGCATGAGAAAGAAGTGGGTAGGGGGGTGGGTGGCCACATGTGTGGTCTGTTTGTTTATTTATTTATTTATTTCTGTGGCAAGGGGAGTAGCATTTAGTTTCTGTAAGCAATACAATCGGACAGCGATCGTGTCGGACAAGACGTCTCTGGAACTCCTGGAGATTGGTTGGAAACAAAACATCGAGAGCCAATTTTACGAAGGGTGTTTTGGCCTCTGCTTTCTGGTCAACATGTAAGCCTTAAACATGTTTTAAACGTAGCTTGTACACGCATAGCTAAACAGCAACGATCATCACTCATTTAGCTGTCCACGTCTAACTTGCACAAGCACACAATGATCAAGTGTTTAAAATGAGTCACCTGCTGCATACCCTCGTTCTAGAGATGGGGGACTCTTATGGTGGCTAGTTCAGGTAGATTTTAGTTTCTAAAACTGATTGTTCAAATCCTTGATTGTGATTGGCTAAAAGCCGTTGGAAAATCCAGCATTACCTTACAATTTGACCTCATAACATTCTACGATAACATTCCATATTACTGCGCAGCGTATTCATATAGCGCATTTCATACACAGTGTTCCATCTGGCTGTTGCGTTGCTTCAAGGGTTTGTGTCGTGCCTAACAACTCCCCTTACCTGTTCTAAAATCAGCGCAAACCACGGCCTCTTGGGGCTTATTGCTTAATTGAACTGCCAACATCTTTTACAGGATCTTATGTCTGACTTCATCCCTCATCATTCTCTTAAATTAGATCTTGAAAAGATTCTCTGTGTGTGTGTGAGGGAAAGAGAGAGAGTGAAAGACAGTTTGTAAGGGAAGTGATTGTGTTTTGATGCTGAAGAATGCTGATCACAATCCAACTGAGCAGGGAAGTGAGGAGATTCAAGACAAACATACCGAGCCCAAGAGCAACACTGAGGAAGTGAGATCATGAGTACTCTAGTGAAACGCAAACAACCAGCAGGGTTTGTGAACGGAGCGAAGTTGTGCGTTAAAGTTGGCTCCTATTTGTGGCCCCCTGCACCCTGGCTGGAGTCCCCTATTTCGTAACCCCCCCCCCCCCCCCCCCCCCCCCAAGCAGATCACATGGAGAGGGGTCAAAACAAAAGGTTCTGGGTTTGAGGATGGGAGGGGGGGGGGGGGGCTATAAAGAAAGGAGGGGGGCTATGATTAGACACAGCATCCGAGAACAGAATCCCGCTGAGCCTCCAGGTTTGGAAGATTCCCGAGAGAACAGCACGGCCTAGATAGCATCTGGAGCCACGGGGAGCGCTGAAGGATCCTCCTCCTCCTCCTCACCTCCTCCTCACCTCCTCCTTCTCCGTCTCGTTCGCGTCCTCGTTTCTTCTCTTATCTGACTACGTTCAACCGCAGAAAAATCATCATGAACAAACGTTTGGTTTTCTTTTTTTCTAAAAAAAACAGCAGTGTATTGACATCACTTATTTCTGATTTATAAGTCCGAGATTGAAATATTAAGTCATTTCCTGCTCTGTTCCCAGTTTTACATATACATTCAAGAATGTCGATTTTTAGTTTTTATATCAGTGTTGTATCTGGGTAGGAAATTATAAATTGGGCTGGAGGTGATGATAACTGGACATACCACATGCACATACCTTACATGTATATTCATGCAGACGTATATTACATTTTTTTATACACACACACACACACACACACACACACACACACACACACACACTAGACTGCAGTGAATCAGGAGGGATCTGTGGAGCTGTCCTGTTAGATTTGCATCCTGAGCGATGAAGGAGTCCCTGAGGCGGCTGCATGGACGTGCTCAGTGTGATCAGATTCACATCTGGAGGAGTGTTCCTGCGGCCCTCTTCTCCTCTCCTCTCCCCACCTCTCCTCCCCTCCTCTCCTCTCCTCTCCCCTCCTCTCCTCTCCTCTCCCCACCTCTCCTCTCCCCACCTCTCTCTCCTCTCCTCTCCCCTCCCCTCCTCTCCCCTCCTCTCCTCTCCTCTCCTCTCCTCTCCTCTC
>NC_137920.1:73499605-73522105 GCF_963457725.1 Sprattus sprattus
TGGTACCAGGGTTCCTCCTCCCTCCCCGTGCCCATAAAGTCCCAGCTGAGTGTGTCTGGAGCCTCCGACATGCCCTCGCCGCCCCACATGGGCTCCCCAGAGCGGATGCTCCGCCAGCGGGCCAGCTCCGAGGCCGACAAGCCCACGCAACAGCAGACCCCCCCGCCCAGCTACAGCACTGCCATGGCCCAGCCCCAGCCCGCGTCCCCCGTCCCTCTGACGGTTTCCTCCAGCGAGGAGCCGGACCAGGACATCTCTCCCTCCCAAGAGCCGGACGTTGAGATGGTGGAGACGCCGGAGGTCGAGACGACAACGCCCCCCTCGGCAGAGTCGGAGTCAGAGCCGCTGGTCGAGCTGGAGAGGTCTCGTTCCCAGTCCGAAAGCACTGCCTCCGACTCGACGACAGTTGCCACGACGACGACGACCGCCAACCAACATCAGGGTGACACGGCAGGACCCGAGGAGACTCAAGTCAGCCAGCAGCCGCCGCAGCACCAGGGCGCCATGAACGGCTCGCTACCGCTGCTAGGAGACGGGCCAACGGTGGCTACGGCGACGGCGGCGGCGGCCCCGGTGACGGTGATGGGCGCCGCGGAGGAGGTGTGCTGCTCGGTGGAGCGGGCGGAGGAGATCATGGGCACGGAGGCCCTGGGCATGGGCATGGGCATGGGTCTGGGCGCGGGCGGCCGCATGCTGGAGGTGGAGCACGCGGTGGCCGTGGAGTGCGACGAACAGGTGCTCGGCGAGCTGGACACGGCCGGCCTGGAGGAGTTCTCCCGACGCATCTACGCCCTCAACGAGAACATGCCCAGCTTCCGACGGCCACGCAAGGGCTCCGACAAGTGATCGACCAGGACCTGTGGGGACTGTAGGGGTCAAAGGTCAGGTCAAAGGTCATGTCCTGGGGGTGAGAGCCCTCAGAAGGACACATACCACACACATGATCATATATATATGTATATACATATGTATTTATATATATATATATATGATGTAACTAGGACATTTCTGACCAATTTGCACTTCTTTAAGCATTTCTATAATCCTTGAAATGATATTAAAAGTAATGTTGGTGAAAGGCCTCTGGTGGCTGTCGTTTCTGGGTGCATGAGGGGGGTTTGGGGGTGGGGGGCGACCCCCATAGTGGAGGCTCCGGGACGGGACGGCATCCAAACCGGGTCAACGCCAATCCCAAAGTCGGTGGTTATCTGGGGACGTGGTAAAGAGCTCCAGCGCGGTCAGAGTGGCTGGATAGACACACGGCGAGATTACAGCACCGTGTTCCGTGTTCATCTCCGCTCCGGAATCCGCTGCGGATCACAAGAGGCTCAGGAACATGCGGACCTGACGCCACGGAATCCCCTAACTTGACTCTACGATCTGACGGACTGCACGGAAGCCCTGTAGATCCACTGGTGGGAAGAAAGGGGGGGGGGGTGGGGGAGGATGTTAAAATATGTTGGAAACATAGTACCAGGACTAGAATCTCTTTTCCAACTACACTCATCAGGGATAAGATGCAATTATTGTTCATTTTCTTGTATGTATTTTCTTTTCCTTGTTTCTATTTTTATTTTTTATTTTTAATGAAACCGATTAATTAAGTACAGTTTGCCATATGAGCACCTGTGTAGATTGAACTAGTGCCACTGGGCGAATATGGACGTGAATTCAAAACAATTTTTTTTTTGTCTCCCATGATCATGCCTTTCACTTCCCCACAATGTTGCTCTGAGTCTGGACCATCGAAGTCATTGGCAACCTTCAGTCCGTACACAAGGCAGCTCTGTGAAGCAGCTGATTTACTCTCCGTTTAATGATGGATAGGTGTGTGTGTGTGTGCGCTACACACTCACAGGTGTACGTGCGACGTGGAGAGAATACACACCCAATATTCATTTCTGTGATCAGGAAGGAGCACTGTGGTGTCCGCACTAGTGATCTATATGTATTTAAAGATGACGATGCCAGGAAAAATGGTTTCCATGAATGATTATTGTACATATAGTTTTATATCTGAGCATCTTTTATTATTAAATACCACAGTCATGATTTCAAGGTGTTGCTCCCTCAAGCAAAGGTTTCTTTTGTCCATTTCTTGTCATTTGTGCATTAATGAATGA
The DNA here is from genome assembly GCF_963457725.1 of Sprattus sprattus. Taxonomy (NCBI): domain Eukaryota; kingdom Metazoa; phylum Chordata; class Actinopteri; order Clupeiformes; family Clupeidae; genus Sprattus; species Sprattus sprattus. The sequence goes on from NC_137920.1 coordinate 73,501,729, forward strand.
TAGTTTGCACGTTTGTGTGTGTGCGCGTGTGTGTGTTTTCGTATGCATGCATTGTAAAATCTTTTGCAAGTTCTTTGCATTGTAAATGCAGTGTTATCAGTGTTCTATTAGAGCTTGGTGGTTGCCGGTCAGTTTGTGTGACTGAAAAAGGAAAGCTTTTGGACTCGTAGAGACACGAGAGGGAGGGGTAGAGACACGAGAGGGAGGGGTAGAGAGAGGAAAGAGACAGGGAGTGACGCGGGCGTGTCCTCGTTCTCAGCCGTGGCAGATGACGACACTGGGGTCGTCTGAGGTCACTGGAGGACTCAGCCCATTAGCAGCAAACAACAGCAAACACTTTCCATATTTCACATACACACACACACACACACACACACACACACTCGTAAACACACACACACACACACACACACACACTCCTCACAGCACCTCTGGGATCACATGCCTCAGCTCCCTCAGGCCTCGCATTCAGATGTGAAATGTCCTTAGATGCAGCGTTGTATATGTGTCTGTGTGTTTGGAGATCAACAGCATTTTATATGTGTCTCTGTGTGTTTAGAGATCAACAGTGGTCAACAGTGTTGGTGTGAGAGAAGTCAGTGCATGCGAATGAGAGGTATCTGACTGAAGACGGTGTCACAGTCATGTGTTGGTACCAGCCACAGTTGATCACGGCCACAGAAGTGACATTGCACTGGGTTTCTGAGTCATATATTCTCCAACAGCAGTCAGTTTATGACATTTAGTCCAGGTGAAATGCCTGCAGTATGACAGCTTCCACACACACAGAAGAAAATAAAGAAGATCAAATTAAGGCAGATTCATCCCTCATAAAATCATTATTTAATAATTATTAATTCATATTTATTTGTAGTTTTATGAGTTTACTTGAGTTTCACATGTTATGTTTATTCGTTTCTCACATTACAGAGTGATCGTGCTCAATGATGAAGCCACACTGGCTCAGGCTGTTGGTGTAGTGGGGAAAAGTGTTGGGAGAGACGGACAAAATCAATCCCTGGGAATGTTGTCAGAAATATGGGAGACGGGCGATGACCCAAAGAAGTAAATGCCTGGAGTATGGTTTGGCAATTGTCAATCCCTGGATATAATGTCAGTAATTTATCCAGTAGTTTAGAGTGGATACTGCAGGGGAAGTAGTTGCAAGCAGCGAAGAGGGCAGGTTAACCCATAGGGTGCTGAACCAAAAATAACTCGGGTAGACAGCTGGTGGCCCTTTGCTAACCCGCGGTCTGAATGAGCCCTTTGCTAACCTGCGGTCTGAATGAGCCCTTTGCTAACCTGCGGTCTGAATGAGCCCTTTGCTAACCTGCGGTCTGAATGAGCCCTTTGCTAGTCAGCGGCCGGAACAAGCCCTTTGCTAGTCCGCATTCTGAACGAGCCCTTTGCTAGTCCGCAGCCTTAACAAGCCCTTTGCTAACCCGCGGTCTGAACAAGCCCTTTGCTAACCCGCGGTCTGAACAAGCCCTTTGCTAGTCAGCGGCCGGAACGAGCCCTTTGCTAACCCGCGGTCTGAATGAGCCCTTTGCTGAGCCGCGGCCTGAACAAGCCCTTTGCTAGTCCGCATTCTGAACGAGCCCTTTGCTAACCCGCGGTCTGAATGAGCCCTTTGCTGAGCCGCGGCCTGAACAAGCCCTTTGCTAGTCCGCGGTCTGAACAAGCCCTTTGCTAGTCCGCAGTCTGAACGAGCCCTTTGCCAACCCCTGGTCTGAACGAGCCCTGACAGCTGGAGGTGGACGAACCGGAGCAGACTCAGACTCCAGTGGAGCAGGAGGAAGGAGGATGGGCTGCAGAAGACGGCAGAAAAGAGGCCCTGCCTGGTGTGGTGAACTCACTGCCTCTCTGCAGTCAGAACAGCAGGAGGCTCCTCTACGTGTCTTCAGAGTCAAACACACACACACAGATACACACACATACACACACACACGCACAGACACGTACAGACACACGCACAGACAGACAGACCACACTCAACGACTCGATACCTCCCGAATGACTCTGGGGCTGGTTGCTCTGAGGAGGGCCAGGCGAGTGTAACGGAGGAGGAGGAGGTGGCGGCGGAGGAGGAGGTGGTGAGTAGAGCAGATGGAATGGCTCCCCGTGCTTTCGCAGCGCATCTGGATGAGACCGCGTCTAGGAGTTCGCTGAAGCGTAGGGCAGCGTTCCGCTCGCTGGACGCTGATTTGGGCGTGAGGAGGAGAGATGCTGTCATGGGCGATTTTGTCAGTTTCGCCCATCAAGACGAGGCGCTGCAGTGGAAAGAAGCGCTGCGATCCAAAGCAGAAGGCTGTAATGGCTTCCCCTTGTTTTTTTTCCTCTCGGAGGAACTAATGCAGAGCAGGTGGCGACCGGTGGCGCACGGCGAGGCCTCGTGACCCGGACGCTCAGCTGTAGCAGTTACCCTTTTCAACGTGGGACAACTTTGCAGAGTGACCTTCACAAGAAGCACTCACATTATCTGTGAAGGTTATAAAAAGTAATGCATATTCATATAATTATTTATAGCTTGAAAGTTGTGTGTGTGTGTGCGTGTGTGAAAGTGGGAGGTAAAACACACACACACACAACTTTCAAGCTATAAATAATTATATGAATATGCATTACTTTTTATAACCTTCACAGATAATGTGAGCACACACACGTTAATCTATAGGTCATGTATGTGCATGTGGCCATACTTTGTGTGTGTGTGTGTGTGTTTTACCTCCCACTTTCACACACGCACACACACACACACACACACCAGGTAATCTATAGGTCATGTATGTGCATGTGGCCATACTTTGTGTGTGTGTGTGTGTGTGTGTGTGTGTGTGTGTGTGTGTGTGTGGAGTCTTGATGTCTTGGCTGGCTCTCTGCACCTCATCATCAGCACCTAGCAAACATCCCCGCCACCCCGCTTGCAGCGGCCCTGTGACTCCAGAACTCCCAGACAGCTCCCTGCGATATGTAATCTCTCGCGGCCGTAATGGTTTTAATTCCTGCGGCCCCGTAATCCTGGGAAACTGGGAAAACGAAACCAGGCGTTCGAATCGCATTCTATTCACGGACACATAGAGCAGCTGCCGCGTAGCGCCTGTGATACGCCGACGATGCAGTCGTGGTGTTACACGGCAACTAGCCTCTAATGGTGGAGGGCTGGCTGCAGCGGGGTCAAGTGGTGGTGGTGATTGAAATGCAGACTCGAGGGTGATATCTGTACAGACGCCACCAGCCCTCACTCTTGCACTGTTCTTTTTCCCACACATCCCTGAGGACAACACACACACACACACACAGACACACTCAAACCCTCCCTTATCCCCATACACACACACATGCGCATACACAGACATACACTGATCTCCATCCTCCTTTTCTAGAAGTTTCCATCGTCCTGTCTGTGATGAGGGAGAGTTTAGTGTGTGTGTGTGTGTGTGTGTGTGGTGGTTGAAGAGGATCCCAGTGTGGGTCCGGTCCCATGCTTCACTTGTAAGATGGCAGGCTGCCTCAGAGGCTGCCTCTGCCATGCTGAGTTGCCATCCAATGATCTGTCGCATCCAAGAGGCTGTTTCCTCACAGCCGAGGCAAGTCAGAGGCCGTTATGCCCCGAAGTCTTGGACGCCTCGTTCGGCAATGTCTTATTCTTTGAAAAGAACCCCCCACCATTTTTTATTTGTCAGAGTGAAATTTGGCTCACCGTTGTTGGCCCACCATCTATCCCAGCAGCCTTGTGGCTCGCAGTTATTGGCCGACCACTCGTCCCACCAGCCTTATGTCGAGGCCCATAAAAGGCATTCGGGTGGAACTGATTTCATTGGATAGGCATCGGTATTGAGGTTGGATCATTTTAGCAGGAGTAAACTGTGAAAGAAATAGCAAGCAGGTTACCAGAACAGTGCCTGTATGACCCCCCCCCCCCCCCCATCCCCACCACACACAAACACACACACACACACACAGACACACCCAAACGTACACATACTCGCCCCAAAGACAAAAACCCTCGGACACAATAGCTGTAGGCTGACGTCAGTTCATCACACACCCTCGTAAGCCTCTATAAGAGCTGTGTTAAATCAACCCTTTAACACTATGTGGGTTTCTATAATTACCTTTACAAGCTATGAATGACGTAACCGACACCAGGAGGGAAACCACTCAATAGCTCTTAAAGAATACCCTTCCACTAACAATAGGTAACAATATCGCTGTAAGCCCCTCACAACACCAAACACAGTTGGATCAGTTGGGTCAGATAGATGAACAGGGTTTTTCTCCCCGCTTGATCTTTAATGTACCATGGATATGCTTCACTCTCACTTTCTTTTGATGTCTCCCATTTTCCTTCGTCGATTCCCTTCCTTTTCTTCTCTTCTCTCCTCTCCTCTCCTCTCCTCTCTCCTTTCTGTTATTTTCCCACAGCTTAGGCGCCTGCTGGCGTTGCCTGTTAAAGAAGATGTATTGATTCGCTTGGTCTCATTTACCTGCTCTGAAGTTCAGGGATTCCCATGGTGCAAAAAAAGATAGCTTCTTACAAGACAGGTGTTCCTAGAAACGCTTTTTTTTTTTTTTTTTGATTGCCAGTGGCATGACGTCACCCTTAAAAACATGCGACCAAACAACCAAGAGAAGAATAGGAAATGACACGTTTATGTGGTCGAAGATTAAACAGCTTATAAGCATAGAGGGCTGGATTAAAACCGTCTGTTGAATGCAAGTAGATGCACAGATCAGAGCAGGGTTCATTGGAACTGACATACTTGTCCTGTCCCAGCTAAAAAAAACTTCACACGGACTGACAGACAGAGAGACAGACCGACAGACAGACTAATAAACACGGTGTATATAGTGTGTTTCTAACTGTCTTCTGTGTGAGTGAGCCAGTAAGTCAGAGCCATGACTGAATGTGTGTGGAATGTTCTTTGTTCTCCTCTAAATCTTCCTCTATCAAAAGAATGCGTGCAGCAGAAAAGGCAGCCGCAATCAAACATAACCTCCTCTGACTGACATTCTTAACGGCCAAGCCTGGATAACTTCGCCAATGTTTTTCCTCTGCCTGTTAATGAATCTGTTTTTGACATTTCCAGCAATGCAGCACGGGCTTTTTTTTAAAAAATACGTATATCAGGAAAAACTGTAGAACCATCGGACCTTGCCAAAGTCTAATGTCGGTTTAGCGGGTCAGAGCCAGGCATATAAAGAGCTGTCACCTAAAATATCAATGAGATGGATTATGGAATGATAATAAGGTTTGGCTCACAGCGTATTTATGGAGACATTTTTTTTTTTCTCACAAGGGAGAATAGTTTTTGTCGGATTCTCATTTTCAAATACAGAATTAAAAAAAAAAAAAGATTGCTTTACCACCCGGAAGATTAAAAAAACTATATGCTTTTCTTAGCTAAATGTCTGACTACTTTGTGGTCTGCTTCAGATTATTGACATCTACAGAATAATGTAGGAAACATTTCTTTTGGATGCCAAGTCACTCTCATCTTCCTAAACTGATCTCACCTTCTGTAGTAGGTGTGTCTGTGAAGACTATAGGCCTGCTTATTAGAAGCTTAAACTAATCCTCCTTCAGAGAAAAGAGCATAGTTGTATTTGGTCTGCTAGCTTTGAAAATAGATTGGATTTCGGTAGGTTTGGAGAGAGCAATGTCAGCACAGCTCACATCCACCAATAGGCCTATTTTTAAGACCCTAATTAAATAAATGATTGGGTACATCCTAGGTAACCCGAGTAACTATATTCCATACGATATCTGCCATTTACACATTTAAAAACAGGCTAGTTCAGATTCCTGAAATAACTAGCAGTCAGAACACACCTAGCAATCTAAATAGAGTACACTCATTACTACTCACTTACTGACTAGCCAGTTGTTGTTATACATGACAATACATTTATCTGCAGGGACAACTGAAATCGCTATTTCGAGTAGTACGACAGGTAGTTGCATTTCACTGTGTTGCAGCACTCTGGGCTAATTACGACTCTCCTAGCGAGCTAACGGAATTGGAGCGCCCCATTTCTGACCATGTTATTGTAGTCTCCTGACCTGTACAGAATCATAGCTTTCGAGGGGGTTTTCACGGAGTTGTCGTTGCTGTGGACTAACGTAAACCCCTGTTCTCTGGCCCCTCCGCTCAGCTCAGGGGCCCCCAGGCAGTCGACTGCTTTGCCTCCCCTGCTGCAATGCCCCTGGGTGCTAAAAAAAAAGAGAAGCACGTCCCTCACACATGACCTTCCCTGTGTCACTACATAAGAGGCCTACCCCAGCAGCCGCTCTGAGGCCTCGTGATGTCTGTGCCACTCAGACAGACTCACACACACACACACACACACACACACACACACAGACACACACACACACACACACACACTCCTGGCCGTATCACCGAGAAGTTCCCTGGGAGTGGCTGAGGACTGGTGATTTCTTATGAAGTGCTCTCCAGTGCTCCCATTCACATACACACACCTCACACACACACACACACACACACACATGCAAACAGTGCTACAGACTCCCCCCGCCTCACACCCTCACTGTTAAACACCTCAGGCACCCACATACACATACACTCACATACACACACTCACACAGACACACACACAAACATACGCACACAGACCCACACACACACACGGATCAGCTGTCTCACACATCTCTCCTCGCCTGTCTCTAGCACGCTGTGCAGACATTTCAGGCAGTACTCAGACTGATCTACACGTTCTCAACTTAACTTAGACACATATCCTCCACTCAATACCTCCCACCGGGTCTGCAGCTCAACACTGCAACCATGACAACCAGTGCTATAGTTACTGCTACTTCTATCACTACTACTACTAATGCTGCTGCTACTACTACTACTACTACTACAACTACTACTACTAATGCTGCTGCTAATACTACTACTACTAATGCTGCTGTTGCTGCTACTACTGCTGCTGCTACTGCTACTTCTAATACTACTACAAATGCTGCGGCTGATGCTACTAAATCTACTTCTACCGCTGCTACCACTAATGCTGCTGCTTCTACTAGCAATGCTATCATTAATGCTGTTGCTACAACTAAAATTAAAGCTGATAATACGATACTGTACATCTACTGTGACCATTAATTCTACCTTGTGTTATACTGCCATAGCACGGAATGTTCATATGCCCAGTGCTGTAATCATAAATGTAAGTTTGCATTTGTCTCCTCTCTGTTTAATCCTATTTAGGCTGTTGGCAAAGTTTTCAGTGAAAGTGAAAAAAATATTAATCAAACAAAAAAAGCACGTCCACAAAGCCAAAGCCATTCCGCCATGATTTGTCTTGTCAGTACCGTGGAATGTCTTTGGCTGCTCGGAGAAAAGAAGTCAACGCCGAAGCCAAACTCCGAACTCAAAACAACTGCTGACAGGGAAGATTGTCGAAGCCGTAGATATCCTCAACTGACTCCTGCGGCTTAACTCCTCGTAAAACCTGACAGCTATTTGACAAACATTACTTTCTCCACCAAACAAGACCCATTTGGGCCATGGACAGTGCATGACTGCTTCCTGGTATTGCCAGGACCTCTACTCCTGAAGGTGCCCTGCAACTGCGCCTGTGCTCGGGCATCAAGACAGACAGTGTGTCCTCGTGCATGAAGACAGACAGTGTGTCCTCGTGCATCAAGACAGACAGTGTGTCCTCCAGCATCAAGACAGACAGTGTGTCCTCGGGCATCAAGACAGACAGTGTGTCATTGACAAGTCAACAAGTCCTCTAGCATCAAGACAGACAGTGTGTCCTCGGGCATCAAGACAGACAGTGTGTCCTCGAGCATGAAGACAGACAGTGTGTCCTCCAGCATCAAGACAGACAGTGTGTCCTCGGGCATCAAGACAGACAGTGTGTCCTCTAGCATCAAGACAGACAGTGTGTCCTCTAGCATCAAGACAGACAGTGTGTCCTCGACAAGTCAACAAGTCCTCTAGCATCAAGACAGACAGTGTGTCCTCTAGCATCAAGACAGACAGTGTGTCCTCGACAAGTCAACAAGTCCTCTAGCATCAAGACAGACAGTGTGTCCTCCAGCATCAAGACAGACAGTGTGTCCTCTAGCATCAAGACAGACAGTGTGTCCTCGAGCATCAAGACAGACAGTGTGTCATTGACAAGTCCAAGATATGCCTCACAGCGCTTTCATGTATTCTGTTTTTGCAGGTCTGGAGAAAACTGTGGCCCAGGCCACTGGAAACTGGACATCAATATGCTTTTTCTTTTCTATCTTGAAATGTTCTCTTTTGTTTGATCTATAGGTTTATTGTTTTGCTGGTTTTACATTTTTTTTTGCTTCCAATTCTGGCAGGTGTCTTCAAGACGTGGTCTTCATGCAATCAAGAGGAGTTCAAGTGATTGTTGATGTTGTGTGTCTCGCCCACGGATCAATGCAACCCCCGAAGGCCGTGTCTGGAGAGCGAGCCAGCGTGTTTTCAGGATAATCCTCTCAAACAGTTCGATCATACCTCTCGCAGCACATCCAGACAAGCTCCTTATGACTTCAATATGTTCTTGCTGTGTTTGTGACGTAGACAAACGACGTGTCAGAACTGAAATAGTGTTCTTAGCGGTTCTGTTTTCTCGTAGCCCACAAATAAATAGGATGCACTCTTGTTCTCAAAGCTGCATGAGACCGGTTAATTCAAAACGGTTTTCACCATCCATCCATTTCCTCACTCCTCCTTCAACATTTAACTAATTTAATCACAGTGTGTGATGACAATGTGAGACCAAACTTGTGGAGCATAAAGCTTTCATTTCAGTCATTAATTAATTACAGTCACGGATGTCAAAGCCTAACACGCAGTATCCTACATCTGTGAATTTTATGGTGCGTTTGTGTGCATAAGTTTCCAACTGAGAGACTGTGGTGACACATTTAAGTGTGGATGGTCTTCTCAAGCTCACAAGGCGATGTGAGATTGGTCCCTGTGGAAATTTGGAAGGGAGGGGATGGGGAGATTGGGGGGGGTGGGAGGTGGGGGGCACGACACGGAGCACCTTGTGTGAAATGTTGGGAGCGCGTGGCCTTGTTTTTTTTTTTTACGGGGAGGGACATGCCATTGCGCCACATGTGAGTGTAGGAGTCAGCCAGCCCCCCTCCCTTCCCTGGCCCCCCTATCCCCCTTTGCACATCCCGCCCACCACCAGCACATCCCCACCCACACCCCCCCCCCATCCCCACCCGCACCACCCCCCCCAGCCCCACCATCACTCTGGGCTCCAGAACTGTGGCCTGGCTCCTGGCAAACACGCCTCATTCCTCACTTACTTCACGCCCTCTCTTCTCCAACCAAACTCCTCTTCTCCACTGGGAGGAAGCCCAACAAATAGTTTTTTTTCTCTTTTTCTTCCAGAGCTTATGAAATCCATCGTTGCGTAAGAGACACAGAGCGGCCATCTTATTGCGAATCCGATCCCCCATCTGATCTGATCGTTCTGCCTCAGAGAGAAGATCAGACACATACCTAACTGGTCACACTTTGACACCACAGTAAAAAAGAAGAAACATAGGTAAACAGGGAGGGAATACTTCTTCTTCTCCTTCTTCTTCTTCTTTTATTTTTAGAACATTTTGTTCCAGTTTCGCAGCAGGAGGCCTCAGTCCTTCAGCAAAAGCTGGTGAAAGTGTGAAACATCTGTAAGTCAGAGGGTGTGAGGAATGGAGAGTGGAGATGATTTGTGTGTGTAGGACAACAACTCCACAGTCTTTGTCTTTTACGCCAATAACTTTCTCTATAACTGAGGTCATTCAAAGATCAAGAGACAGAGGGACAGAGGGAGAGACAGACAGAAAGACAGAGGGAGAGACAGATAGAGAGACAGATAGAAAGACAGAGAGAGAGACAGATAGAGAGACAGATACAAAGACAGAGAGAGAGACAGATAGAGAGACAGATAGGAAGACAGAGAGAGAGACAGATAGAGAGACGGATAGAAAGACAGAGAGAGAGACAGATAGAGAGACAGAGATCTGACCCATGATGACATGGCTTATTTTAGATGACTGTCTTTTACCGACTGTCTCATTTTTCCACAAAACCAATAATAACAGTAAATGTCAATTAACAGTAATGTTTTCCATGCTTTCTGTAATATGTCTGTCCTGGAATGTCTTTCACTAATCTTTTGAAGGCCTGCAAATTGCGTCTGCATGGTCTTTTAACTGAGCATACCCACATACACACAACAGCCCCTCAATACTAAAGAGGTGGATTAGTACCGTATACATGTCGCACACATACTGGAGACTCACTGCTTGCGACATTTCCACAGACCACTGTGAAAGCGATTTGGCTCTGAGTATGTTTTCATCTGTTTTTTTCTTTGCTTTTCTAACCATTGTTCATTGAGCTCCGACAGGCCCTGTTATTCCTCTCTGTGCGTCCAGAGGGATGGGGATAACTCCGGGAATGCCATCCTAGCCTACAGCTCCCCGCAAGAAGGAATATCCCTGTTCTCCGTCAGCGACAGAGCACAGCTCCTCCGCTCTGGCTTCGCACGTTACTCATGGTTTCCAAAATGCCAGACTCGGGGAAACCAGGGAGAACAGATAATTGAACAGGCCTTCTTTTTTTGTTGACTGACAAAGCAAAGTGACGTAATTCAGTGTGACACGAGCAGCGGGGAAAGCCAGGGAACGGATTAAAGCCACACACACTCATCCAAAGACAGAGGAAGGTGTGAGCAGGTGCATTCATGTTGTTTGTGTGTGTGTGTGTGTGTGTGTGTGTGTGTGTGTGTGTGTGTGTGTGTGTGTGTCTCTGTGTGTGTGTGTGTGTGTGAGTGTGTGTGTGTGTGTGTGTGCGCCCCTGCGTGTGTGTGTGTGTGTGTTTGTGAGTGCCTGCGTGCGTGCGTGAGTGCGTGCGTGCGTATATGTCTGTGCGTGCTTGTGTGTGATTTGCATATGGTTGTAATTTACGAATCAACATTGATTGTTCACCTTTTGAATGGCTACGCAGTAGAAATGACCCTGTGTTTTGTGGTACGATTTATTCATGATGATTCCATAATTGCATGCTGCTTTAATGACGATGATGGCAAAGCAGCATGTTATACAATCATGATGGTAATGACCTGTAAACAAAGGACTTACTGATTATATGGGTCTGTCAAGTCAGAGTTTATTGGCCCAGAGTCCTACTCAGTGTCCACAGAAGCTTGCTCGCCCATGCTTTACTTACAAACTGGCTTCAAACATGCAAGGAAAACACCCACACACGCATCAAGTTTCTCCCATACAAGTTTACATCATCGGATGACAGCTTCACAGAGCGCCAAGGGTCTTTGGAGTTTTTCCTTCCCATTGTCACTCCTTAATACCAGGCTGAGAGCCAGCGTGTTCCAGGGGATTAAGTGGCCACACTTTTCTCTGGTACTGAGTTACGTGGCCCCTTCAACACCACCGGAGGGGCCGTTTTCGGCTCCTTCTCACGACTCCGCTTCCTCACCTAACACGATCCTCAACGCACCTGAACACGAGAGGGCCGGGAATATCCCCCCGTCAAACACTGACAGGAACGTGAAGTCAGACATCAATGGTTCGACACCTCACAACAAATATGCCAACACGGTGCCTCTTAAAACCGTCTCGAAGTGCGAGCCGTGTCAAAGGGATCCTTCTGTGTAGGCTCTGTTGGTGCGGAGAGACAACGCATGCTCCCACACACCTGCAGGAAACCTGTGCCGATTGATCTCTCTCTGCAGCCCTATATAAAAACACTTAAAATGCTACATGTGACCGCCAAGGTTTTTTTGACTAGTTTGACGGCCTGGCGGGCGTGTTGAAGGGCTTGCTCGTTGTGTCTACGCATGCCTAAGCATCTTGTCATCAAGGACTCTTAGCTAAGGGTCCGAGTCAGAGTTGGGAATACCAACCAGTGTGCTGTTGTATGTTACGCAGTTAGCACGTAAGCTCGGGTCAGGAGTTCTGCTGCTTCTGCTGCTACCCATACATCTGTGGTGGTCCCGCTGAGAGCACGCCGCCATCAAAGCTTCGGCTCTGCTCCGGCAGATCTCCCAGGTTTAGGTGTGAAACATGTGGGCTTATAAACCAGTGATTGACAGGCCTGGTCTTCCTTGTGAGGGATCCAGCCGGCTCAACCCAATCCTCCCACCCCCTTTCCCCCGCTAGCCTCCGCCTGGAGCTCCTGTCCTCTCCTCGCCTCAAGGCTCCAGATATGTGAAAGATAAGCCAGACAGGTAGAGCGATGAAAGAGAGACCCCATGCACCCAGGGCCTGGCCCGCGTTAGGAGAAGCTCTCCCTTTCTCCCTCTCTCCCTCTCTCTCACTCTCCCCTCTCTCCCCCCCCCTCTCTCTCTTTCTCCCTCTCTCTCTCTCTCCCTCTCTCTCCCCCTCTCTCTCTCCCCTCTCTCTCCCTCCCCTCTCTCTCCCCTCCTCTCTCTCTCTCTTTCTCCCTCTCTCTTTCTCTCTCCCTCTCTCTCCCCCTCTCTCTCTCCCTACCTCTCTCTGTCTCCCCCTCTCTCTCCATCTGTCCAGCTGTTTCCCCAGTGGCTCCAGCCGAGGCGTGGTGAAAGCAAACCTAGCAGACATCACTTAAGTTGAAACAGGCATCGAACAGACATTGTATCTAATGTGCTTTATTGCACGGAGTCAGAAGGGGATGTTTTTGCCATAACTTGGGTAAATGTTGTCCTAAGTCGTAACAGGTTGTTGTTGTGTGTTTTTTTTTTGTCGTTTTGCAGGAAATGTCCGGCTTGTTCAGTGATGATCGATGTATCTAATCAAGCGTTCCTCTGATGTATGCTTTTAATAACACGCGTCCTTCAGACACACAGAGGAGGATGATGTTAAGAAACATGCAGTATTTGAAGGCCTTGCTCTGTGCTTAAACGGTTCAATATGCTGAGAAACAAAAAACCTTGAAAGTAATATTCACTTCCAACTGAAAGTTGCCATCATGTTGCGAAGAACTCCTGTAAATAACACAGCGATTCAAAGAAAAACAAGAGGACTTTCACAAAACCTTGGTAAAAAAAAAGTTAAACGAACTGACAACAGAGATTAACTGCGTTGCTCTAGAAAAGCCAATGTTGTTGGATCAGGGCCTTGACTGCCATGCTTGGCCTGGGAATCTTTGAGTGAAGGCCTGCAGCAAAGAGAAGATAATGAGGCCTACAGCTAATAGGAGCTTCCAAGCATGAAAAAGACCTAACCACTTTTGTCTTCTCCTGTCACCTCCTTTGGGAGAGAAGCTGGAAAGGTCAGAGGATGGAGGTGTGGAAAAAAAAAAAGTCGGTCTGGGCCAGAACGGATTTGTGAAGAAGGAATCAGTGGCATAAATATATATATCCATAACATCCCTCAACTCTTCACAAGGGACAGAGAGTGTGCTTCTGAGAAGGAGGTAAGAGACAGAGTTGTTGAAAAAATAATAATAAGGTTGTTTTTGCTATTTTGTAGTACCGGATTAGACATAATAAATGATGTCCTTTTCCTTTCCCCATATTTCATCAAACAGATGTCCAGGCTCATCTATGTTCAAGACAACTTTCCAGCATCTTAAAAATATTTTAGGAAGAATAATTGACCTTATTTTCCTTCGTAGCCTTAAAACCTCTCATTTCAGTTCGGGGTCTTGGCTGCCTTCTTGTGTAAGACGTATGTTGCTACTGGGATAAGAGGGATGTACTCGGCTGAAAGTATTCACATTCCTCCCCGTCGGAACGTTCTGGAAGGAGATCAGTGGGTCTCAGGCTGTACCGGGCTAAATGAGACTAATGGGATGAGATGAGGGCCTGACCCTGGAGAAGTCCTGACGCCAGAACCGAGTGGGCCTGGAGATCGGACCGGTGTTGTCCCAGGTTCCGATTCACCTGAGCCAGATCGGGGCCTTGTCCAGTGCCAGTATGAGAGCCAGAGTGCATCCTGGGAGTTGAGTGTCGACCTCCTGTGGGACGCCTCCACACACACTCTCTCTCTCTTCCTCCTCTTGACTGATGTCAGTGTCTTTGGCGTCCTGTCTGTGTGTGTGTGTGTGTGTGTGTGTGTGTTTGTTTGGAAGGCGTCGCAGCTCTGGCTTCTTTTGTTGTTCTTTTCCCCTTTGGCCCTGAAAAAGAAACACATGCACAGACATCTGACTCCTCCAGGAGCCGGGGGAACACATCACATCCCACCCCAGTGGACCTCGGCAGGATACGGGCTGCCGTGACAAAGAGGGTGAGCGTGTGTGACTTGTGTTTCAGGATGACCTAAAAATATGCTGAGTATTTGAAAGGACCCCTGTAGTTATGGCATCCCCCCTAGCCTCTCTCTCATCGTGAGATGCCTATCATTCATGATGTGGTTACTACCTGCCAACCACCAGGGGTTAAGTTTCAGGTGCTGGGGGGGAGGTGCACTGGTTAATGTATTTCCAGCATGTGTGTATTTATTTACATCGTAAATCTTGATCAAACTGGCAACCTTGTGTATGTCTGGCAGATGAAGCAGACTAACAGACCTGGTTGTGTTGAAGTTAATGAAAGAATTTTGAGGGATGGTGTAATTATGTAAAGACAGAGACACACCAAACGGACATCAAAGAACTAGTAGCGACGATGGCTAAATGTTGTGTCGCCTGTGTCTGGACCAAGAAGTTGCACTTGAAAACACAGCGAAGACAACAGCCAACGGTCAACTGGCATGTGCATTCTGTGCCTTTGTGATAGGAATTAACTCTCCATACCAACAGTGTTGTGCAAGTTCACACCTCTCATGAACTAGTTCAAAGTTCACGTAAACATGAATAGTGAATAGTTATGAATAGTTCACGTTCATAGTTCATCATTTAAATTCTGAACTAGTTCATAGTTCATGTATTCCTAATTGCTAATTTACAGGAGGACATAATTTGCACAGAAAGGTGAGATTTTTACTGTCGGAAACTTTATAAGACAGTGTGTAAAAATCCCACACATGATAATAAGGTGCATCGGATGTTTTCGCTTTCACTTGCCATTTGTATATGAGGCCGAGAGCTGTGGAGTCTTGGAATACATTGCTTGTTTGTTATGCATGTGTGTTCAATGACTCATGGGTAACGTAGTGCAAAGTCGAGTTAATTGGTTTAGGCTACATCTCGGAAATTATACGGGTACTGAGCAACGGTGTTCACCGTTCAAATTCATTATTTGTTATTAAGTTGCGTTCAGTTAATCGTTCTCAGGTTCGATGGACGCATTCTTTTGAACTCATTCATGCACAACACTGCATACCAAACCATTAACAGTTTCACACCACTCTCGTCCGCCACAGACAGTTTCGGCATATAGCTACTTGTAATCGAGAATATCGAGTTATAAGAAGTTGCAAATGGCACTGATATTGTCACCCCTGGGTCTTTTGGTTGTGGAAAAATAAAGGACAAGGCAGAGGTGAAAAAGAAACAATCATGACACGTTAGGGGAAAGCGCACTAACTGGCTGCAGTCAAGGACAGGCCTTCTACAGTGGGAGGCATTTTTAAAATCTTTTTACCAAAGCATTTTATTAATTTTATCTGGCACAATTTATTTATCTGTAACTTGCACTATTTTTACTATTTCTCTTTTAAACTGTTTTAAGGGTTTTATGACTTTTATTCCTTTTATCATGATTTTAGAAATCCAAGAAGCCTATCAGAACACCAGGTTCTGATACGATGTTGATCATTTTTTATTTATCTTTCACTCCATGTATTGCTCCTGCTGCTTGCCTTTATTGATTTTATGTAAAGCACTTTGAATTGCAACGTTTGTATGAAATGTGCTATATAAATAAATACTTACTTATTTACTTTCACAAAACTGCGTTGAGGGCTGGAGATAAATGAATCCTCAGATTTAAAAAATGTTTGCTGAACAGCCAATCAGAGTGATCTCTCTCACCAACATGCTCACGTAAACAGAGGTCTGACTAGTGCCAGCGGTGCGGGACTCACCACAAGAACTGTGTGTGTGTGTGTGTTTGTGTGTGTGTGTGTGTGTGTGTGTGTGTTTCTGTGTGTGTGTGTGTTTCTGTGTGTGTGTGTGTGTGTGTGTGTGTTTCTGTGTGTGTGTGTGGGTGTGTGTGTGGGTGGGTGTGTTTGTGTGTATTTCTGTGTGTGTGTGTGTGTGTGTGTGTGTGTGTGTGTGTGTGTGTGTGTGTTGGCCACAGACCCTCAGCGCCGGCCTGGTGCTTTAAGGGTTCCAGCAGAAACAACAAACTGGAGGGACACTGCTAGATGGCTCTAAACAATCTGTCAAACACACACACACACACACACACACACACACACACACACACACACACACACACACACACACACACACACACAGAAACACACACACACACACATACACAGAAACACACACACACACACACACACAGAAACACACACACACACACACACACAGAAACACACACACACACACACACAAACACACACACACACACACACACAATCTGTCAAACACACTTAATTCATTTCACAGCTGTCCGATGGCCCTCAGTAAAGCCAGGGGAACATGGAATACTAGGCAGGGAGGTTGAAACTCAGTTCCTACACAGCTCTCTTTGTTTCTGTGTATCTAGCACACTTCCTACCAGTTTAAAACGTGTCTCTCCCTCATGACGTTCATGTCGAATAGGACTGGAGCCAGAAAGGGCTTCATAGGAACCAAGTTCGCCGCGAATCCGGGCCAGTTTTGGCACGGAACCGCACCGTAAGCTGAGCCGCGCGCCTGGTCCAGCATCGGCTGCTGGCTGGGGTGTCCTCTCTCCGCCAGGAAGCGTTGGAACAGAGGGAACACCCAGAGTGGATCACCGGACACCCAGATGCCCTCCAGCGCAGGCAGCTGCAGGATGGCTAAACCATTACAGAGGGCACCTTGTAAACGTAGACCCGGGGACAATGGGGCTGGAAATAGCTTTTGCAAGGAACAACTCCTATTTTCAGAAGAAGTGACAAGTCTGAAAAGCATGTTGGGTTTTTCTACACACCCTTTTTTGTCTGCACCTCCAGGACATATGTTACACATAACCGGTACTTGACCCCACTGTGCAACCATGAAAGATAGCCTGCAGCAGCCATGGCAACTGAGGTTTCTAGTTCCTTCTAGTTCTAGTTCTTTCTTTTCCTGGAGCTTGTATTGTTTGTCATAGGGGAGTTACAGAACACTCTCCATTCCAAATCCTAGCAGTGGTTTCTCAGCAGGGCAGGCTACTCATTTACATTATATTTTACATTTAGTCATTTAGCAGACGCTTTTATCCAAAGCGACTTACAAGGATGTCTACACATTTTATGTTTACCCTGATGGCACACTGCACATCAGGAGCCACTCATGCTGTGCTGGAGTCTATGTGCTGGAGTAAAGTATTTTTATATCTTCTCATCTAAATAAACTGACATATATCCCTCTTCATGAAACAGCGCTGAAGATTTCCATTGTTCTCACAGCATCTGATGAATAGAAAAGACTAAATGTTTTGCAAAAAGTAAACATATTCAGTGTAAAAGAAACTGTAAACACCCCTACACACATTATGATAGCTATTTATGTACTTGTTTGACCTGCATGTATTTACAATGGACCTGTATGTATTTACAATGGACCTGCATGTATTTACAATGGTCCTGCATGTATTTACAATGGACCTGCATGTATTTACAATAGACCTGCATGTATTTACAATGGTCCTGCATGTATTTACAATGGACCTGGTAATCTGAGACTCTGAGAATAGGTAATGGATGGGTAAAAAACATCCTGTGATGTCAGCTATGAGGAGTGGGTGACAATGCAGCAGTATTTCCCCCATCCCAACAGTCCCACCCCAACACACACACAAAAACACAAACACACACACACACGCATTCAAACGGAAACACAAACACACATTCACACCTACAATTATATGAAGCCACACATACAAGCTCTCTCTCTCACAGATACACACACACACACACAAACACACATATTCACACCTACAATGATATGCACACACACACACACATTAGCGAGGCTGGACTGTGGTGACAGTTTACCTGCAGGCCTCCACTGAAAGAGGAGCTGTTCTTTGGGCAGAGCCGACTCCCAGGGGTGGAAAGGCATCCGCCCGCTTGTGTGTGCAGATGACAGCTTCTAAGTGTGTGTGTGTGTGTGTGTGTGTGTGTGTGCGTGTGTGTAGGTGTGCAGATGACAGCTCCTAAGTGTCAGGAGAGGGGCGTGGAGGTGGGAGGTGGCAGGGCGGGTGGATGGGTGTGGGCGCAGACCTGTCACCAAGGTCAAAGCTTGGGGAATGAGTGAGGAGGCCCCAGTATGTTTGTGTGTGCGTGTGTGTGTGTGTGTGTGTATGTGTGAGCTTGTGTGTGTTTGTGTGAGCATGTGTGTGTGTGTGTGTGTGTGTGTGTGTGTGTGTGTGTGTGTGAGTGTGTGTGTGTGTGTGTTTTCATGATGCCTTATAATGCTAAAAATGTGTAGCCATGAAGTATTATCATTAGTGATGCCAATCATGTCAAGGCCACTTTATTGATTACATGGAATGTATGGTATGGAATAAAAGATCATGGTATGAATAAATACGTATTAAATAATTATGCATTATGTCATTGTCCTTTATAGTCTTATACCTCAATATTATATATTATGATATGGCAACGATTATATGAGCATTCTGATTAGCTAATGCATGGTCATGCCTCCTGCGTATACAAAATACGGAATTGCGTATTGCCCTCCAATGAAATTTCTTCGTGAGAAGACTTGAGAGCTTAACAAAATATTTTTTTTTATATTTACAATTACCCATTGATTTATACAACTGGAGGTGGAGATGAAAAAAAAATGAGAACTTTCTAAATGAGCAAAAAAGTGCAGAAACTGCGGGAGAAACAACAAGCAACCTGAACACACTTAAACGAAAAAAAATGCGATATAATAAACAACTTACTAAGGTCAACCGTTTGCCATGCCGGGAAATATCCAACTCAGTTTGATACTTCCCGGCATGACCTCACTCTCGCGGCTGATCAGGTGTCTTCCTGGACACCCATGGAGTACACAAACAGAGTCGAATAAACGTTTACCTACTTTGGATAAACGAGAGATTGTGTTTGTAGACCAGTCAGGTCTGATGTGGTCTGGGTCTGGGTCTGGGTCTGGGTCTGGGTCTGGGTCTAGGTCTGGGTCTGGGTCTGGGTCTGGGTCTGGGTCTGGGTCTTGGTCTGGGTCTGGGTCTGGGTCTGTGGTTGTCTGGGTCTGGCTCTGGGTCTGGGTCTGGCTCTGGCTCTGGGTCTGGCTCTGGCTCTGGCTCTGGGTCTGGGTCTGGGTCTGGCTCTGGCTCTGGGTCTGGGTCTGGGTCTGGGTCTGTGGTTGTCTGGGTCTGGGTCTGGCTCTGGGTCTGGGTCTGGGTCTTGGTCTGGGTCTGGGTCTGGGTCTGACCTCTGACCTGATCTCTAGCTGCATGCTAGTGGAGTAGCATTGTTTGGTAACCGTGGTGACGCTCCGTCTCTGTTTGGTGCACATCCCTGCGGACGCCTGCTTGGCCCTTCTTCCTCCTCTCTTCCTGTAAGGCACTTCATTAACCTGAATGCTCTCCCTCCATCCCTCTCTACATCTCTCTCTCTCTCCCTCTCTCCTGTCTTGTCCCATCCCTCTCTCTCTCCCTCTCTCCCTCCATCCCTCTCTACATCTCTCTCTCTCTCTCCCTCTCTCCTGTCTTCTTCCATCCCTCTCTCTCTCTCTCTAAGTGTGCCTGAGGGCCGGGGCCCTTGCTGTTAACTCTAACAGCTTCTGGCATCTGGGGGGCAGGAATTCTCTGGGCCTCCAGAAAAGGCACCGAGCTGAAGAGCTGAAGTTTCAGCCGGAGGGGAGGGGCCCGCTAGGACAGGGCCCTCCAGAGGTGACGCTGATGAACACGATGACAGCCCAGACTGATGATGACGTTAATGATGATGATGCTTATGACTACTACCACCACCCCCTATTACCACCTCTCCTATTACTGTTATCATTAAAAGACATGATTATTAATGGCAGTAATAGCAGTGGGGGGTAAAGGTCGTTAGTATTTACGAGTAACAGTATTTATTAGTAAAAGTATTAATGAGTAAGAGTATTTATTAGCAAAAGTATTTATGAGTAACAGTATTTATTAGTAAAAGTATTAATGAGTAAGAGTATTTATTAGTAAAAGTATTCATTAGTAAGAGTATGTATTAGCAAAAGTATTTATGATTAACAGTATTTATTAGTAATAGTATTTATTAACAGTATTCCTTCTGCTAGTTCAGAGGCACGTACACCCTTTTCTAGTCCATCCCTTGTGTTGCCCTGAACATGCCTTGCACCTCTTCTGTGGAGTGAAAGGA
>NC_137920.1:73527105-73534605 GCF_963457725.1 Sprattus sprattus
ACACACACACACACACACACACACACACACACACACACACACACACACACACACACACACACACACACACACACACACACACACACACACACCTCTCTCTCTCTTTTCCTTTCCTCTGCTTTCTGTGAGGAAACGTCCACTGCCTTTGCTGTGAAGCATCTTTCAGGTGGCCTGGGAGGGTTGAGAGCCTCAGTTTATGTTCCCCAAGGGTCCCTCACAGCTAACAGCCCCCTTCCTCAACACACACACACACACACACACACACACACACACATTCACACACACACACACACATTCACACACACACACACACACACACATTCACACACACACACACACACACACACATTCACACACACAAACGCACACACACACATTCACACACACACACACACACACACACACACACACACACTCACACATTCACACACACACACACACACACACACACACACACACACACACACACACACACACACACACACACACATTCACACACACAAACGCACACACACTCACACACACACACACACACACACACACACACTCACACATTCACACACACACACACACACACACACACACATTCACAGAGACATACACACACACACATTCACACACACACACACACTCACACATTCACACACACACAAACTCACACACACACACACACACACATTCACCCGCTCTCCCTCAATCTCTGTCTCCCTGTCTCGCTAAGCTCAGGGGAGTTATATACAAGCTGTGTCATTATTAGTTCTGTTACCTGAGCTGCTCCAACACATTCTTTTTTAAGGACTGAGGAGGGCGGGAGCAACAAAAAAAAAAAAACTCTTCTTTTTTTTTTTTGTACAGTCTGTAAGAGTTTCACCTTTAGCCCCCCGTGCTCCAAACCAGACGTTTTCCACTCTACTGCATCCCTGGCTTTAATATGGACTCTTAAAAACGCTTTTCCTCGGCCTTCATCTCCCCCTTCCTCCTGCTCGGCAGAAAGAGGTATCACCTAACACCTGACACAGGCGCTCACGGTCCCCACAACAGGAAGGAGAAGGGGTCACACACACGTCAGAATGTGACCCTGAGGAGGAGCTGAGACGATCCAGACCTTGCTGTAATGGGGGGGGGGGGGGGTGAATGGGGGGGGAGTGTGGGGGGGGTGAATGGGGTGGAGATGGAGAGAAGGGAACTCTGGGAAAGCAGGAGAAGCGCATTATCTGAGGAACACAGTCGTTCTGACTCCAATAGCTTCCAGGAAATGTCCATACGAAGTCTTCCTTCCGAACCTGTTTACAAAGTTGTAGACTTGGCTCGGCATGTTGTTGCCATGCCGATGGGCGGCCATGTTGAGAGTTTTTGATTCGTCTTACATCGGTTTGCTGTGTGTTTGGATAGTATGTGGTTTTCTGCTTGTTTCACAGACACACGTCTCGGAGAGTGAAATGGTTGCTGGAACTAAGTAGATGTCGTGGCGAGCAGACGTGAACTGACACACACACACAAACACACACACACACACACACACACACACACATTCACACACACACACATTCACATTCACACACACACATTCACACACACACACACACATTCACACACACACACACACACACACACACACACGTCTCAGGTAGTGAAATGGTCGCTGGAACTTAGTAGATGTCGCAGCGAGCAGACGTGAACTGACCGAGCGACAGGAGAGAGCTGGAGGATCACTATCAAACTGCAGAGGGCGGCAAGAACAATAAATCTTTCAAGTGTTGATACATAAAGTCCACTCACTTCCTGTTTTCATTAGGTGGCGCTATAAATCAAGTCTGAAAGTGTCCCTTCACTGTTGGCAGGCCTTTTTTGTTTGTCATTGTTTTTTTTTTTTTTTTTACAATAACTGTGAAATTTGACTGGTCATTTCAGAGCTTGTAGTTCATTCTGGTCTTTTAATACGTGCCACCCCTATAAAGGTTGTCTTAATTATTTACAGTTTGAAGGCAGGTTGTCAGTCCAGAGGTGAGTGCTTTCGTGCTGGTTCAGAATCAGAATCAGAAAGGTTTTCACCTACCAGGATTTTTTTGTGGGACTTTGGTGCAAACAATAAATATACACAATAAACAATACACATATTAAGTTAGTATACACATATTAAGTTATTAAACATAGGAAAAACTAAATATAAAATGTAAAATGGGGCTGTACAAAACATTCCTTCCCCATTTTCCTGCCTTTGGTGTTTCTAATGCTTTAAACAGTTTTTTTTTAGCTTGAATTTCTTTTTTTAAGCTTCTGGTTTAGAATGAGGACTGTTAATCACCAAGTTTGGTCCAAGTTAGTGATTGAAATCAGTTTTATATTTTGCCTGCAGGTTTACAACGTGGCTTCACCACGCATGACACACTGGGATGACGTCTCTGATGAGGATGCCAAACCAGCACTGAGGCTAAACACCACAGACATACTTAAGTTTGGTCCCTGTGACCACAGCCGGTCACCAGTGGTGCTACGGCACTTGGACCCTAACCCAGTAAACCATATAAACCTGGGCCGCTTTGCAGTCTCTCAGCTCGCCTCCCTGGTAAGTAAGTAGGTAAGTAGGTAAGACTTTATTATTATTATATAGCACATTTCATACAAAAGTTGCAATTCAAAGTGCTTTACATAAAATCAATAGAGGCAAGCAGCAGGAGCAATACATGGAGTGAAAGATAAATAAAAATGATCAACATCGTATCACAACCTGGTGTTCTGAAATAAAAGTCATAAAACCCTTAAAACAGTTTAGAAGAGGTGCAATGGAGCCGTCTGGCAGGAGTCACCGACTGCAGCGCTGGGTGGGTGAGGGAGGAGAGAGGGAGAGTGTGGGGGTGTGTGAGGGAGGAGAGAGGGAGAGTGTGGGGGTGTGTGGGGAGGAGAGAGAGAGAGTGTGGGGGTGTGCGGAGGAGAGAGGGAGAGTGTGGGGGTGTGTAGGGAGGAGAGAGGGAGAGTGTGGGGGTGGGTGAGGGAGGAGAGAGAGAGAGTGTGGGGGTGTGTAGGGAGGAGAGAGGGAGAGTGTGGGGGTGTGTAGGGAGGAGAGAGGGAGAGTGTGGGGGTGTGTGGGGAGGAGAGAGGGAGAGTGTGGGGGTGAGGGAGGAGAGAGGGAGAATGTGGGGGTGTGTGGGGAGGAGAGAGGGAGAGTGTGGGGGTGTGTGGGGAGGAGAGAGGGAGAGTGTGGGGGTGTGTGGGGAGGAGAGAGGGAGAGTGTGGGGGTGTGTGGGGAGGAGAGAGGGAGAGTGTGGGGGTGTGCGGAGGAGAGTGTGGGTGGGTGAGGGAGGAGAGAGGGAGAGTGTGGGGGTGTGTGGGGAGGAGAGAGGGAGAGTGTGGAGGTGTGCGGAGGAGAGTGTGGGGGTGTGCGGAGGAGAGAGGGAGAGTGTGGGTGTGTGTGCGGAGGAGACAGGGAGAGTGTGGGGGTGTGTGTGTGTGTATGTGTGTGTGTGCGGAGGAGAGAGGGAGAGTGTGGGTAAATCATCAGGGATCACCAGGGGCCAGGCCTCCCTACCATCCCTCCTGGATATGGACACGCTCTTGGACTGGGATGAATTAAGTTGTTATTAATTGCCCCACGAGAAGCCATAAATTAGCGCAGAGAAACCGACTACCACCCGCAGCAGAAAAAAAAAAGAGAGCGTATAAAAACGTGACAGATAGCACGAAAATGGGCATGTTTCGTCTGTTTTTCAAAAAAATGCTTTTTTTATTACTTGAAATGACCATGAATCTCTGTCACTCTGTAAGAGCTTTGCAGCTACAATGTCACGTAAAAATGTCCAGACATCCGGTCATGAAACCCATTGTGTGCGTGTGTGTGTGTGTGTGTGTGTGTGTGTGTGTGTGTGTGTTTGTGTGTGTGTGTGTGTGTGAGTGTGTGAGTGTTTGTGTGTGTGTGTGTGTGTGTGTGTGTGTGTGTGTGTGTGTGTGTGTGTGTGTGTGTGTGTGTGTGTGTGTGTGTTTCTTTCAAAATGTATAGCCCACTGACATTTTAAATAATCCTGTTCTTATGTGGTACCTGGGAAATTTAACATTCCATTCTCAAAAGTGAAATGGGTCTGTTCCATAAGTGAGCAGCAACATATGTTTATGCTATATGTTCAAACCAACCATATATCTCAGTCATATATTATTTAACCTGTGTCTTACTTGCTGTAAGAGGAAGCCTTCTTCCACTTAAAAGATGCTTAATCATTCATCTGTAATCTGAAAAAAATAAATAAAAATAATTCAGGCATGGATCTTTTTTGTGCTGTGAGGATTAGTTTGACAGAGCGCATTCAGTGGAATTAAGTTCTTGAAGTTGTCCTCGAAAGGAAATATGAATAAATAGCTGTGAATGTTCCGCCACAGTGATGATACTGTGATGCTACCAAGGTCTGCAGGCAACGAGCATGGTTTAGTAGTAGTAATCTGGAACCTAAACACATTGGGCCAGAGACCATTTACCAACATGATTACCACCAACTCAATCTCTGTGTCTGAATGCTGTAATAATAGAAAAACAATCACCATTACCACGATTCATTAACTGAAACACGACTTCCATCCTCAATATATTTATTTCATGTGAAAATTACACAAAGCACACATGTTCTTTTAGAATGACTGGTAAGGCATTCTTATCCCATGTAGCCAAAAGCTAAACTATATGATTAAATGGATACCCTCCATATACTGTACGTTGTTTAGGATAAAAATGTCTGCAAAAATAAATAAATGTAAACGTAAAGCCCGGATTTCGCATTTGTTGATTCATACTCCAGTGTAATTTTCTGCGCCCAGTCTTGGCTCGCTCTGCTTCAAGCATGAGGTCAGTTTATTTTAAAACACCAGGCTCCCTTTTCAATCCCATTTCAGTTGTCACAAGGCTCACTTGCGCCACATTCTACGTCTGTAACCGGGCAAACAAACATCATTCCAAGGCCTTTCACTCTGGCCCTTCAAGCCAGTCCCTCTTCAAATATAAAACCTATTTATTGAAGGCGATTAGTTTTAATAACTATGGGAGTCTAGGGCGCTGGTGGATTGCGCAGTGCAAACATTTATTCACGATGGGGGGAAGATGGCTTCGGGGGCAGGGTCACTGGTGTGTGTGTGTGTGTGTGTGTGTGTGTGTGTGTGTGTGTGTGTGTGTGTGTGTGTGTGTGTGTGTGTAGGTCACTGGAGACAGTAGTGCTTATATTTGTGTCTGCCACCCCCTCCTGTGGTCGCTGGCCAGCCCATTTACATGAATGGTAAAGTACACAGGAGGAGGTTTTTCCTGACGCGAGCAGGAAACGTGACTGCAGTGAATGAAAAGTAGTAGCCCCTCTGTGTGTGTGTGTGTGTGTGTGTGTGTGTGTGTGTGTGTGTGTGTGTGTGTGTGTGTGTGTGTGTGTGTGTGTGTGTGTGTGTGTGTGTGTGTGTGTGTGTGTGTGTGTGTGTGTGTGTGTGTGTGTGTGTGTGGGTGGGTGGGTGTGTGTATGTGCAAGTATGCTTTTGTGTGTGTGTGTGTGTGTGTGTGTGTATGTGCAAGTATGTTTTTGTGTGTGTGTGTGTGTCTGTGTGTGTCTGTGTGTGTGTGTGTGTGTGTGTGTGTGTGTGTGTGTGTGTGTGTGCGCCCAGAAGACTGAAGCACCTGTATTTGTCTGGAATAGTGCTTAAACTCCTTCATTCAAATCTTATCATACTGAAAGTCTGGCAGAGACTTGATATCTTAAACATTCAGCCTTTCACTGGCTGGGTTAGCACAGAAATGCTTGTGTGTGTGTGTGTGTGTGTGTGTGTGTGTGTGTGTGTGTGTGTGTGTGTGTGTGTGTGTGTGTGTGTGTGTGTGTGTGTGTGTGTGTGTGTGTGTGTGTGTGTATGTGTTCACTGGCTGGGCTAGCACAGAAATGCTTGTGTGTGTGTGTGTGTGTGTGTGTGTGTGTGTGTGTATGTGTTCACTGGCTGGGCTAGCACAGAAATGCTGGCCTACAATCAATCTCCCCAGCCCTAGTGTTTGACTTGTATATGATATTAACGTCTGCTCCGGAGTCGTCATGAAAGAATGAGAAAACATGTTGGATGTCACCTTTCTCCTACACACACCACACACACACACACACACACACACACACACACACACACACACACACACACACACACACACACACACACACACACACACACACACACACACACACACACACGCCTTTCTCCTACATCAACCTTCACCTGGCCAAAAGGGACACCTGGGACAAAATGTTAATTTTGATTAAAGCGCCTAAACTTTGTCTTCTCTCCCTCTAGTTTTTACCTGTATCATTTTATTTATCATCAGTAAACATATGCACACCTAGACACAGCACACAGAAACCACACACTGAAACATACACACACATACACACATGCACACACACACACACACACACACACATGCACACACACACACACACACACACACACACACACACACACACACACACACACACACACACACACACACACCCACCCACACTAGCCCACACACACACACACACACACACACACACACACATATCCAAGCTTTTCTCCAAGAGCCCAGCTGATGCTATGAGCCTAAATACTTCCCACGGTCTCTTGGACTGGCCTTTTATGCTCACCTTTAAAAATGAGCGAATAAACCCTCCTGGCCGGCCAACGCTCATTCTTGCTCTCCTTCCAGTTGTGCACTGTCATGCAAACATTACCTTGAATCTGAAAGGAAAACATGTTGTTTCAGTTTATCACTTTTATTATTATCATTACTTTTTTTTTTTACAATTGTTTTGACATCTGGTGTCAGTGCAGATAAAATACATTCACCATGTCAGTAGACTATGCAAACCAAGCTGTGTGTTCTTTTGCATTGCTGTGTTACAAAATGCATTCCATCCCTACTTTTGAATACCTTTCTCAATCAATGTTCACCATCAGTAAAAACGCATTATGCAACCTTGTATACTCTCTTCAAAACAGTCAACTTTAAGTTCAACACTTACAGTAACTAAATCTAGATCACTAAAGATGAAAATGTGCTGTATTTTGACAAAAAAATTAAACTGTCTGCTTGAAATGAAACGAATTCTTCTTGGAGCCTTGTTAACATCTATACAGAAAAAAAATATGAATAGTGCATGCTGAAACTGCTTACACACAACATTTGTATTGTTTATAAACCACACCAAATCAGCCCTTCATTCAGTTTTCAATTTCATAAATCACTTTTTGAAACTACATACACGTAGCTCACATTCTACAGTAAAACACGACCACCAGGCACATATACCATCTCTGAAAGAGGACTTTGGTTCTGATGCTAATGTTGTGTTGCTGTGACAAAACCCAAATAGGAGGCTAGGTACAGTCACACAACCCAAGTAGTAGGCTGATTACAGTCACACTACGCAAACAGGAGGCTGAGTACAGTCTCTTGTTTATGTATCATGTACAAAGGGTCCATTTTGTTTATTGTATGCTTCTTGCATAGCATACAACAAAATA
>NC_137920.1:73544605-73549605 GCF_963457725.1 Sprattus sprattus
TGGCACCTGACGTGGGACAGATGGTCCTGCGCGCGCACACACACACACACACACACACACACACACACACACACACACACACACACACACACACACACACACACACACACACACACACACACACACACACACACACACACACACACACACACACACACACACACACACACACACACTGATACACACACACACACACACACACACACACACACACACACACACACACACACACACAACCACACACACACACACACACACACACACACACACACACACACACACACACACACACACACACAACCACACACACACACACACACACACTCTATAAAGCCACTTAATCCAGCAGTTCCTCTCAATGTTCCTCTTCTCTGATCATGTCTTAGCCCAAAGAAGATCTGGTAACACTTCACGTGACCCTTCTGTCATAAGGCTGACATAACAGTGTCATAAACATCTCATGACACATGCCATACGTCTTCCCAGGCTTTTCAAGACTTAGCGTTTACAACACTGTGACAGTAATTATCATTGCAGCTCTTGATAATGATTGATGCAATGACTAATGCTAAATGTAGCCATGCTATAAGCATGTGAGTTAGAACGGGATCCCTCGGACTCTGACTTTGTGAGAGAAATGTCACGACCATAACAGATAAGGTCACCGTGACAATATTTTATGGATGAGCGTTATCTTTTAATAACTATATTCATGACAAGATAAGACATGTGTCATGACGTATTAACAACCTGGTTGTGTCAGTCTTGCACCAGAAGGACAGTGAAGCGATTCAGAGCCATGACAAAATCAGATTTGATTGAGTGGCAAGCACGAAGGTAGCCCATAACCTCGGCGATGAAAGCAGATGTTCATGTAACAACGACACACTGGACTGAAGTAGTGTGAGTAAAATCATGAATGAAGGGTTTGCTAGATGACCTCTAATAGTAACTTACAGTATACTTCAGTCTTTGAGCATCCTGAGTGTGAGTAAAATTATGAATGAAGGGTTTGCCAGATGACCTTTAATAGTAACGTAGAGTATACTTCAGTCTTAGAGCATCCTGAGGGGAGTAAAATTATGAATGAAGGGTTTGCCAGATGACCTCTAATAGTAACGTACAGTATACTTCAGACTCTGAGCCTCCTGAGTGTGGGGAGTTTGCCCTGAGGAAGCCACTTCGAGGCTAAACAAAGAGGACTAAATATTTGAAAAGCTGTTTTTCTTCTCTAATGAATATGCCTGTCTCTCCGCAGATGAATGTGAAGACGTGGGCGATCACGTTTTTTTGACGTATGAATCAACGCGATTTAGTAAACATCCAACGGAGACGTGAAATATCGTTTCAATCAAGTGATAAATATTTACAGAACGGGGATATCAAAGTCTGTTCAGATCACTCCGAGGACGCCATGTGTCCGACCCCCAAACGAGAGGCGAGGGAGAGGTTTATATTAGCGCTCGACGGGCAGTAATTCACTCTTTTATTCCTCTAATAAACAAATTTCGACTCTTTGATCTCCCCACCCATCCAGCTTTGCCCCCGCTTCGTCTCAGCCTGCTCCCCTTATTGATTCCTGACGCGGAGCCGAGACGGCGACCGAAGTTTTAGTCACGCTGAAGCCTCTCACGCTGAAGCACGGCGACCGAAGTTTTAGTCACGCTGAAGCCTCTCACGCTGAAGCACGGCGACCGAAGTTTAGTCACGCTGAAGCCTCTGACGGTGGAGCCTCTCACTCAGGCGTCTAACAGCGCATGCTGCTTAAAAGCTTTAATAGCAGGGACATCAACAAGGGGGTGATGTGTGTGTGTGTGTGTGTGTGTGTGTGTGTGTGTGTGTGTGTGTGTGTTTGGGTGTGTTTGTGTGGGGGGGGGGGGGGGTCTCCTACTCGACCAGGTAGTAGTCTGCCTTCGAGGGATCACTAATCTGCACCACAAGTGCTGGTGGCTGACATCTGAGTCCTCGTAAAGGGGGGGGGGGGGGGGGGGGGGGGTTGAGGGGTGCGAGGGTGAGGATGAGGATGATTGGTCCAAGCGCCACCTTCTGAACAGTGGCAGATGGATCTCATTGGTCCGTCAGGCTGTCAGCACGGCTCCTGCGCCCTGCGTGAGAGTGTGCCTAGACGGGGAGCGGAGGGGTCGAGGAGGGAGCTCCACACACACACTCAAGGAATGGTGGAGTGGGGGGTGTGTGTGGATGTCATGTGTCATGTGTGGAGCTGGTAAAAAGCATCAAATCCCCCTGGATCTCAGTTGAATGTTTAGCCTAAGATGAAGGCCTGACACATGGGAAGAGAGGTTACACTGAGCACTGAGCGCTGAAACAACGTAAATGCAGAAAAAATGATCACAACGTTTCCTCCCCTCCCTCCCTCCCCCCCCCCCCCCCTCTTCTCTTCTCTCTCTCTGCGATCTATCAGGCATAATTCCTCCCCTACCCACAGAGTAGTATGTCTGCCTGCCTCTACGGGTGAGTTTGGGAGGTCACGCCTGTGTTGCAACGGGGCTGGTGGTGAGAGAATGAAACAGGTTGGTGCTTGGGGGTCTATGAAAGGCAGTATTGTGCCGGGGGCCTGTTCAGGAGAGAGAGAGAGAGAGGGAAAGGGAGAGAGAGGGAGAGAGGGAGAGAGAGAGAGAGGGAGAGAGAGAAAGAGAGAGGGAGAGACGCAGCACATTGGGATTAAGGCCACAGTCAGACGGAGAAAGGGCAGAGAGGGGCACAGGAAGTGATCCGCGCCGGACGCACAGAGAGACCGGAGACGTTGCAGTGTGCACACAGCTGCTGCCGTGGCCCCTGTGACGCAGAGAGAGGGGGGGGGGGGGGAAGAAAGTGCACGGTCAGTAAACCATGGCAGAGGCTCATGCACATACAACAGACAGGACAGGACAGGGGGAGAGGAGGATCAACTTTAGAAACTAAATCAGCTCTTATAATCAACTGACCCCGGGCCCCGGGCCCCGGCCCCTGCCTGCCTGCCGTGCTCTCACACAGTCACACTTCCGTTCCTGACTCACCTCGTCACCCCAAACAGAGTTACATGAGAAAGTTGAAAGAAAGAAAGACAGACAGACAGACAGACAGACAGACAGACAGACAGACAGACAGACAGACAGACAGACAGACAGACAGACAGACAGACAGACAGACAGACAGACAGACAGAAAGAAAGACATATACTGTATATTAGGGGAAAGGACCACAAATCTGCATCTGTAGGAGTGGCCTGCCTGACCTGTGCATGCGTCACTGAGCTAAACCTCTAAAGTTTAGTAAAAGTGGTCAAAGACAACAAATGTTTCAAGGTTCATTCAGAAATATGAACCACTTCCTGGTCCCAGTGAGTGGCTCCCCATATAACACATCATACGGACCCAGGTTTGGCCTGGACCTAGGGCTTTATTTATTTATTTATTTATTTATTTATTTATTTATTTATTTATTTATTTATTTATTTATTTATTTATTTATTTATTTATTTATTTATTTATTCATTTATTCATTCATTTATTTTGTGTCCACCCAACAGTGGCTTTCGCACTGACATGTACCAAGTGTTACTATGGCTTTGGGAAAACCTAAACCGTGAACTAAGCTAACGTCGACTGAAAATGGTTAGGAAGTGGAACACAAAGTTCCTTTGCAGAGTATTAGGTCTAAACACATGCAGCCCATATTTGCAAAAAGGAGGTGGGGATATAAAATAAACAGAGCACCAGATAAAAATATCAGACAAACAAACAAACAAACAAACAAAAGATATCACAGTCCAAACACTGACGGCACATCAAAAGTGGGCATTCCAGGGGTTTGTGATTGGCTGGCCCGATAACAACAGTCTTTGATGGGGGAGCTATCAGCGACAGCTATCTGGTATCTGGAAATCCCATAGGCCTGGAAAACATGCCAATACCCACTGCCAACTGTTTTCCCAATCCCTGCCTTTTGAACTTTCCAAGCATTCCAGACGTAATAAAGGCAGAAGACTTTTCATATTGACGATGATATGCCTGTTCGGATGAAAGCTTCTGCATTAACTTTAAGCTATCCAGATTTTAATGCGCACAACTTACCCCCGTGGCTCTGTTTTATCTGCTACAAATGTGTGTTAATTTGCTGGCCCAGGGATTGTGGAGCAGGACACGCTGAGAAGAAGCAGAAATGTTCCTCTTCAAAGAAAGAAAGAAAGAAATTAAGAAATAAAGAAAGAAAGAAAGAAAGAAAGAAAGAAAGTACAAAAAAGTCTCCCAGTTCAAAACCCAAAAAATGTGAAATAGCAACATGTTAGTCAAAACAATCATGAAATCATAACAGCGTACTTTATACAAATAACACAATATGTTGGAAAACACGGCATTCTTCGCTCATTATTCTTCAATAGAGTCACAGCAAACAAAACATTCCTCCTCAGACATCGTAATAAATTAGCTTTCGGCGTTGCCTTGACAAATGCACTCCACTCCAGTTAAGTGGGTTGGGCGGGGGGGTCCCACACAGAGTGCAGCGAGCGAGGGAGAGAGAGAGGGAGGTAGAAAGGGAGAGAGGGAGCGAGAGAGGGAGGGAGCGAGAGAGGGAGCGAGAGAGGGAGAGAGGGAGGCAGAGAGGGAGGGAGAGAGAGAGAGAGAGAGAGGGAGAGAGGGAGCGAGAGAGGGAGGGAGCAAGCAGCTGTACAACACCACTACAGTTGTCCTGTCTGTCTTATTAAGCCAAGGCCTAATTGGTCCTGAGCCCTGGCCAAGGCGGAGAGCTGGACGGCCTGTGCTAATTCCACTGTTCAACGTGATTCTGACGTGATGTAGACTTTTCTAAACATGATCCAATTTCCACCTAGTAAAAAAAAACTTTGGTCCGGCCAATCTTTTGTTTCACCTAAGGCAATTACACGTGTTCCAGAGCTTAGCCGCTGTCTTTGTGGCTAAATATGATTAAGTCGGCCTCGAACCAAAATAGCCAATCATATGAATCTGCTGTCTGGGCCTGTGTGTATCATTATTTATGGT
>NC_137920.1:73557105-73582105 GCF_963457725.1 Sprattus sprattus
CATATTTACAGGGATTATACCTCTCTCTCTGTTTGCTCTTCCCAGCCTGCTTAGAGCCGCCTTTTCTATTCACTCCCCAGCTTTCTCAGTGACTCTCGCTCTGTCTCTTTCTCTCTTGCTGTCACCTCCTTTGAAAACGTATGGTGTGTGAGGGACGCCGTGGTGTCAATTAGGGTGCATGGGGGGTGTGTGTGTGTGTGTGTGTGTGTCTAATACTTCAGTTTTCGGCTGTTTTGTTACCACTTATATTAAAAGGTTCCAATCAATGACAAATTACTTTATGATGTATTATTATTATTTATTAAAAGTCTCTCTTTTACCTTCAGTCCAATCAATGACGAATTACTTTATGATGTATCATTATTATTTATTAAAAGTCTCTCTTTACCTTCAGTCCAATCAGTGACAAATTACTTTATGATGTATTATTATTATTCATTAAAAGTCTCTCTTTTACCTTCAGTCCTCCTGCTTTCAGAGCTATACATATTTAAAATATTCAGACGTTTCAAAAAATGCCATTCCAACACTTTGGACGTGGACCATGCTGAAGCTGCAGCTCAGTGTAAAACAACATATCGCTCTCAGGCGATGCATTTGGTTGTCATTTACAGACTTGGGTGTGTGATGACATCATGGCTCCACTCAGTGCTGGCTCAACAGGCCTTAGGGCCAACATTAACCGTGCTGGTGTGCTGGTGTGCTGGTGTGCTCGTGTGGTATGGCAGTGCTTTCAAATCATCATTACCTCAGTCTGTGAGAGGCTCTGGATAACAGGATATGGTGTTAAGCCAAAGAACATTAATGTGTACGATTCATTTGGATGGTCGAGGGAACGTGATGACAACCTTTTTCCAACAGCATTTTTTTGTATATGTACAGCAATGCATATGATCTCTTATGCCATACACATGCACACACACACACACACACACACACACACACACACACACACACACACACAGACACAGACACACCCACCTTGCACGCACACAAACACACATGCACACACATGCACAATTACAGCTGTTTTGAGCATCAGGGAGTAAAATAACTCCTTTATTGTTATGATTTGCAGCGGACACGTTGGTTCCACACACACACATACACACACACACACACACACACACACACCATACACACACACACACACACACACACACACACACCTTGCACGCACACAAACACACATGCACACACATGCACACACACACACACACACACACACACACACACACCATACACACACACACGGAAGTGCGCATGTGCTTTTGTTATGCCTGTGTGCCACGGCCGCTCTGGGCTTTGTGCTAATGATCCCAGGGCACCATGCCTGAGGGCACATCCCCTCGCTCACTGCCTGGGGAGCCACAGAATGACACAACGGGCCTTTAACGGGCCTATAGCGCCTATTTAGCCCCGGGGACCGCAGGGAGGGACCAGGGGCCAACTGCCACAAAAGGTCCACTTACTGTACGGGTCAGTACATCTCAATACCTTTACCACTCCAGTCAAATTCTTTTGTCCTCCCTCTGTTTTGCCACAGGCACCTCGACTGCAGCGCGACACAAAGGCGATGGGTCATTTTATGGTCTCTGCTGACATTAACCCCGAGAGTTTTTCAATGCTGTCCATTAACGTCTCTCTCTCTCCATTACCGAGGCAATTCCCCGCAGAGCAAAGGTCAACCCAAGTGCTAACTCTATGTAAACTCCCCATGGTAAAAAAAAAAAAAAAAAACAGAGGAGTATCCTCGACGGAAATGTATTCCCCTTTTTTTTTGGGAGGGAGGGTGGAGGTAATGATTTTTTTTTTCTCCTTAGGCCAGCACAAAGACTATTCTTAAGCTGAAGAGCCGCTCGGTCTGGGCAACAAAAACAAGTGCTGCTCTTTTGAGCCATTCTACGCACATCAGCTCACACACACACACACACACACACACACACACACACGCACACACACACACATCAGCTCACAACTATGCTTCCGCCTCACGCTGGCTTTCAGTCAAATGACAGAAGGGAGAGGAGCTTTCACACTGTGCTGGAGCTGGACGCATTCTTCTCCCGTCTTTTCCCTAATCCCCCTCTCTTTCAAAGGTCAAATCAGGGTCAATCCAATTGAGACAAGGGAAGACGGAATACTCCGAATACTCTTCTCTCAAAAGTGCTATCAGGTTTGACAATCGAAATCCTTGAAAACCTCTAATCCTTTAATAACACAAAACAAGCCTCGGCCAGTTTGATTTTCCGTTGGACATTGATCTGTCTGAACTTATCGCGCACCTTTTGGTCGGGTCTATCTGATAAACTGTGTGTCTTGAGCTTCTTGGAGGCATTAAGATTGCCCTTTTGCCTGTTCTCTGGCTTAATGTCTCCTTCAACAGTTAAGTGTACGGTGGCTGCCATGATTTTGCTCTGTGGAATAGGCTCCGACTCCCTGCGAACCTACAACTCACGGTTCCATCTCACTGCTGCCTGTACACACAGTAAACCTTTCACAGAATGGGATTGCTGTGGCATCATGATGATTTTTGTTATAAAACAATTAGTGTGCAGCTCTCTGTGCGTTACACTTTCTCTCGTTTCACTTAGCCAGATGACTGTAAAGGAGAAAGAAATTTAAGAATCACGATTGTCAAGATTGTGAAAGTTTGGTAAAGAATCTTTAATTAGTTTATAAATATCTTTTTTTAAATTCAGCATACAAAAAAAATAGTATTTACATATTTGATTTTTGCTGTGACACCATGATGCTTTATGTCTAAACGATGTTTGTCGAGTTGGATTGTTCGCTGTAATGGCTAATAATGGTCCGTGAAACACTGAGGATGAATAAATCTGCAATTTATAAATAAGATAATATTTAGTAGACAATAAATAACTATTCTCCCAGCAGGAGCACTGGAGTGAAAACTGCGATGGAATAAAACAACGTTCTCTTTCACGCTGTAGTTGGTCTGAGTAACTGTCCTCCATTTTGGCAGCAACACCACCAGTGACTCACCAGCTTTGCTAGCTGTTATAATTGTTGTGATTGTGGTCACCGGTGCAGCGGGAGTGCTAAGCTCTCTCATGTCTGCTGCCTCCCTGCCCTGCGCTCTCTTTCAGTGGGACACTTTTGGGTCCCGTCACTCAGCAGCCCACCATCACTCATGCAGACAGAGCGGGGGGGGTCTGCTGGGGGGGGGGCTCTGATGCAGGCCGGGGGGGAGGGGGGTTCGGCTCTTACGATGGCCCTAATCTGGCCCAGATTCTGTCTTTCAGAGGCAGCAGCTCTCTCAGCCCCCGACCCCCGATACCTGCGGCCAACTAGGGCAGCGGCACTGACTGACGAGCCCTTGAGTCTGTCTGCAGGCCGAGCTGCTGAAGGGAAGGCCAAACAGAGCCTCGTTGGGAACCCACAGCTTCCTCTGTCATCTGCATTTATCCACACTTCCTCTGGGGGAAAAAAAAAACCAAACATTTTTTTTTTAAACATTCCTCCACACCCTCTTCCCAATCTCTGTCATCACTATAACGAGCCCATCCTGACATCCCCGCTGAACTGTGGCAGGCCCCTGAGAGATAAACTAGCGCTGACGTTGAACTGGGGATGCAGTAATGGTTTGGTGACTTTGTTTCAGCACAGAGTTTCGTGGTATGTACTGTACAGTTTGAAAGAACCGAGGGGTGATATTCAACAGCGTTGTTTCCCGCTGCGCAGACAGGGGTTACAAATGGCTCGATCGGTCGGAGAGTTTTCCACGGTGAGCATAGAAAACACGGATCATTCGTCTTGGCTGCTCGCCGTCGCAGCATGAGAACACTTTTGGATCTACGACACCAGCCCTGACTTGGCTCGGGCTCGGCTCGCTGAGAATGCGTTACCCTGGAGGAATGCGGGGAGGAATTTGCTCGGAGGTGCGCTTTCATCAGTTTAAACACACTTCACTTCGCGAAAACACTCTAATCACTGAAGCACGCCTCCAGACCAACACACACTCACACCCCTACGCTGAGGTTACTAAATCTTCATTTAAGCTGGTGTCAAGGGCAGTTGGTGAACTATCCTTGTGGTTTTCGGGCAGTGACTGCACCCCCAACACAACCAATCAGCAGCGCTAACATGCTTGGCTTGTGTTACTGTCTGTGTTGGCTAGCGGTTTGAGCCAACAGGCTAAGCCCCTTTCCCCCACGCATCCTACTTCTCACCGTCTCATATCACGAGAACATCGCTCAAAAGACCAGAAGGACCATAGGCTGGGCTGAACACAAAATTGAGCTTTAACTCTGCTGCAGTCATCCAAAGCACACCACCTCAAAAAGGCTCATTTGAAATCCACTCCAGTCATTTCTTTCTTTTTTTGCATTCTAATAATTGACGTGAAAGCGTTGGCGTAAGGTGAGCGGGTGAGCGGTTCCAGGCGTGGAGAGAGCCGGCGCGGCCATTGGCCAACGCGAGGTTGTGCGACGGGCAAACACTTTCCCAGGGTCTCTGTGTTTATGAGGCGGCTGCTTGCTGGCCTTCAAACTGAACCCAAATTACAAGTGTCTGCTGATTTATTGTCTGTGAAGGTAATTGAGTTAGATTGTTATTTGTTCAAGACCCCAAAGAAAAGGTAATTAATGACAGCACTGCTCCAGGCAATTATAAAACAATTAGTGTGCAGCTCTCTGTGCGTTACACTTTCTCTCGTTTCACTCAGCCAGATGACTGTAAAGGAGAAAGAAATTTAAAGAATCACGATTGTCAAGATTGTGAAAGTTTGGTAAAGAATCTTTAATTAGTTTATAAATATCTTTTTTTAAATTCAGCATACAAAAAAATGACAGTATTTACATCCACATAGAAGTGGTTCATTATGCGGTTGTATTAAAGTCCACATATTCTGTTCACATGCTCTGAAATGGTTAGCAATAGGTTTTCCACCCCTGATACCTGCTAACCTCTGCCCAGTTCTGGTCCGGTTCAGGCCCAGTTCTGGCCCAATTCTGGCCCAGTTCCGTCGGATCTGTGCAACAGCAGGGGCAGGTCCCTTCCCAAGTCTGCTTCTATCAGGGGCTTCCATTGTGTGTTACACTCAAAAAAAAAAAAAAAAAAAACATTGCAAACACTTAGAGATCCTTGTCCTTCTGCCAGGGCAGAAACATAAAAATGCAGATATTTCCCCACAACAAGCCTCAGACCTGAAAAGTTAATAGAGCTAAAACATTTTACAGTTCCAAGTCTGAGAGTTTGTTCTTCAAATTCCCTTTGCAGCACCTCTTTTCCACTCTTTCTCTCTCTCTCTCTCTCTCGCACTCTCTCTCTCTCACACACTCTCTCTCTCTCTCTCGCACTCATTCTCTCTCTCTCTCTCACACTCTCTCTCTCGCACTCATTCTCTCTCTCTCTCCCACACACACTCTCTCTCTCTCTCTTCTTTGAGTCTTTCAGTCTCTGCTCTGTCAGTTGGAGAGGCAAAGTACCATTTGAAATGAATACCAAAGGATCCCTCAGACCTGGGCAGAACCCAAGGTACAGCTCTGAGGAGTATGGTCCAAGGCACCTGGGCAGAACCCAAGGTACAGCTCTGAGGAGTATGGTCCAAGGCAGAACCCAAGGTACAGCTCTGAGGAGTATGGTCCAAGGCAAAAACCAGGGGGAACTAGGGATAAACATCGCCTGGTGTCCGGCCATTAGAATACCACAGGATTTCCTTTAGAATTATATCCAATGTCATCTCCCGGCAACAGCTACGTATAAGAAAATAGACTTTTCTGGGTGTCCAAGTGTGGAAAGAGTAAGCGCATTTTGGCGAGCGAAAAAGAAAACAATTCGGACGGTGGTCTGAACACCTTTGTTCTGGTTTGTAAAATTGAAAAAAAAAAAAAAAAAGTCCAGCTTTTTGGGGTTGGCATGTTGTTAAAAAAATAAAAAAGTTTCTCCAAGAAAGAATATACACACTGAGAAGCTTATGACAAAATGAAGCCTTCCTGGTATCATAGTGCTTTGGTTATCTGCGGGGGTGAAAATGGTTGCGTTGCTGCTAGATGGAGGGGGGGTGGGCGTTGCAGGGGCATAGTAGGGCCAGTTGGAGTGGGGGGGTGGGGGGTAAAGTGGACAGACGAGGGTGGAGGAGGTGGAGGAGGAGAGCAGGGCGGAGGAGGAGAGGGGCATCACTTGCAGACGTATCGCTCCACAGTCCTCTCGCACTTCTTGCAGGTGACGTAGCAGCACCAGTGGTACTTGCAGTGGCAGCGCTCCACCAGCTGCTCCGAGTAGGGGTTGTAGCCGCGGCCACAGCACATCAGGTCACAGCTGTCACTGCCCGCGGACGTCTTATTGCACTGCCTGAGAGCGGGCAGAGAGGACAGGAACAGAGGGAGAAGGATAGAGAGGAAGAAAGAAAGAAAGAAAGAGAGAGAAAAAGAAAGAAAGAGAGAGAAAGAAAGAAAGAAAGAGAGAGAGAAAGAAAGGGCAGGGGGTGGAGAGAGAGAGAGAGAGAGAGAAAGAAAGAAAGAAAGAAAGAAAGAAAGAGAGACAGAAAGAAAGAAAAGGCAGGGGGTGGAAGAGAGAGAGATAGAGAGAGAGAGAGAGAGAGAGAGAGAGGGAGAGGGAGAGGGAGGGAAAGATGGGATGAGAGATGTGAGGTGTGGGACAGAGAAACAAAAACAACCTTGAATACTTGGGATGCCAGCTTTGGAACACTCCCACCTCCCAGCCACACGAATGAACCCAACAGTCCTCTCATACAATACAGTCTGCAGTACAGTCTACAGTACACTCATACAATACAGTCTGCAGTACAGTCTACAGTACTCATACAATACAGTCTGCAGTACAGTCTACAGTACTCATACAATACAGTCTGCAGTACAGTCTACAGTACACTCATACAATACAGTCTGCAGTACAGTATACAAGTCTCTTTCATACTGTACAGTCTACAGTACACTCATACAATACACTCATACACTACACTCATACAATACACTCATACAATACTCTCATACACTACACTCATACAATACACTCATACAATACACTCATACAGTACACTCATACACTACACTCATACACTACACTCATACAATACACTCATACAGTACACTCATACAATACACTCATACAGTACAGTCTACAGTACACTCATACAGTACACTCATACAGTACAGTCTACAGTACACTCATACACTACACTCATACAATACACTCATACAGTCCAGTCTGCAGTACTCTCCTACAGTCCAGTGTGCAGTCCTCTCCTGCCGTAGCTGCATTTGTACCACTAATAGCCACAGACACACAGTCACTTATACAGATATATGTGCTACTCAGGAGCCGGGAAATGATACCCTGGATGACCATTAACAAGACGTCGTATTTCAAGCCTCTCTGCTGAGGTCTTAGCACAGACAGGTCCTGACCCACATTACAACTGTCTCTGGAACCGGTCCAGCCGTGATCTGGCGTGATTCTGCTGGACAGAAAAAACCCTGCCGGATCAGGGCTCAGATTTGGACCGTCTCCAGAGGTGACCACTATTTGGGGAAGGGGGGGGGGGGTGTCTTGTCATTGACTGAAGCCCAGGGCGCTCTGTTTAAGCGGGCAGGCAGGCAGGCAGAGAACAACCCCTGCCATAAAGCAGGCAGGCAGGCAGGGAGGGAGGGAGGGAGGGAACAGCCCCCTGTCATAAATCACACTGAATACACCAGGGAGGCCTCTCCACTAGTCGGCCCTCTCCACATAAGTGCATTGTTTTCCAATTGAGAAGCATTAATGGCTTCAGTGGTGAGAGAAAGGCTGAGGGCGGGGGGGGCTGGCAAGCCGAGGGCAGATTGTCTGAGAGGCAAGCAGAGGGGGGGTCATTCTAAAGTAGGACAGACCTGTTGCACTCCTGTTCTCTCTCTCTCTCTCCCTCTCTCTCTCTCTCTCTCTCTCTCTCTCTCTCTCTCTCTCTCTCTCTCTCTCTCTCTAGGCAGCTGACAATACCTAAATATGGCCATCGCATCCAAGAAAGAAGGAGTAGAAAAAGAAAACGCGTATGCTTTTCTCAAGACTACCTCAAGTGTCTGTCATAAGGGGGGAACTCATGTCAAGGATAATATTTTTGTTGACTCGGCTTCCCCCTGCTCGTTTGACTTTCGCGGCTGCAGATCCATCAGTGCGCTTTGACTACCTCGTCGGGACTGCGCACCATTTGTTGCTTTAGTGATAATGATCATCCCTAAGCCGGAGGGATGTTATTAGAATAGAGGGCTGTTTTCATAAAGCACATACTCTCACATCCTGACAAGCCACGAGAGAACCACGCAAGCTGTGCGGTGGACGGGCCGTAGTTCAGAGCTGCAGCCACGGGTGGGGAGGTGTCAGGGAGCAGAGGACCATGTCCACACACACACACACACACACACACACACACCACTTAAGGGCAACACAGACACTAGACTGTAAAATGAATTATTAATATTATTACACAGATATTAGCTAAATAAAGGCACTGTGTAGGACACACACACAGATATTAGCTTAATAAAGGCACTGTGTAGGACACACACACAGATATTAGCTTAATAAAGGCACTGTGTAGTAGGGATGCGCCGATGCGCTTTTTTCACCTCCGATACCGTTATCTGAGGTTTAGTATCGTCCGATACCGATCCGATACCGATATAAAAAAAATGCGCGAAACTATGGTAACTGTGTGTATGTGTGTGACCACACGTGCGAGAGGGAGAAATGAGGAGTGCATGACATGAGATCCTGGTGCATTTTTTGCTCATTTGCTACTTAACATCATGTCTAGTCATCACTATCAATTCATAACATATACGTAAAACACGTTTATAATCACAAATAATGTATGTATTTTTATTTTTTTTAATTGTCACCGATACCCGATCTAGAAATGTCTTCAATATCGGTACAGATACCGATACAAAAATCGGATCGGTACATACCTACTGTGTAGGACATACCAATTTATCAAAATGAAGGGAAATTGAGGTGGAATTCATGCGATATTTACTACCAAGCAGACTGGATGGGATATGTACTAATTAAAAACTGAATGGGATATTTCCTAATTAACAGACTGAATGGGATATTTACTAATTAACAGACTGGATGGCATGATGGAATGACACGTTTGAGTAGTGGTGCTAAGGCAAATGGAGCTTAGAATAGAAACTAAAATAGAACACACACACACACACACACACACACAC
The DNA here is from genome assembly GCF_963457725.1 of Sprattus sprattus. Classification (NCBI taxonomy): domain Eukaryota; kingdom Metazoa; phylum Chordata; class Actinopteri; order Clupeiformes; family Clupeidae; genus Sprattus; species Sprattus sprattus. The sequence goes on from NC_137920.1 coordinate 73,566,297, forward strand.
ACACACATACACACACACACACACACATGGTGTATATGTATATAAATACATACATGCACACACACACAACGTGCACTTCACCACACATATTGGTCCGTGGACAGAGCCTAATGATTACAGAAAGCAGAGGGTGCCTTGTGACGGCGCGTAAAGCACTAAATATAAGCCCTATGGAGCATGTGCCCCGGGGCTTATCAGCCGGTGGACAGCGGACGCTTCGGACACGCTGAGAGCATCTGACACACATCATGTCTGCGTGCCTCGGAGGTCTGGAGAGGCAAGGGTGAGAGGGAGAGAGAGAGAGTGGTGATGGAGGGGATAGAGAGGGAGAGTGGAGGGACAGAGTGAGAGAAAGATGGAGGGAGAGAGAGAGGGGGAGAGGGAGATACAGAGAGAGGGGGGGTACAGAGAGAAGGAAAGATAGAAAGAGAGGGAGAGAGAGAGATATAAGGAGAGACGGGGAAGAGAGAGAAGGAGAGGGAGGGAGGGAGGGAGCGAGAAAGAAGGAGAGAAAGGGGGCAGAGAGAGATACAGAGAGAGAGAGAGATTGAGAAGGAGAGAGGGGGAAGAGAGAGAGGAGGGATAGAGATATAGAGAGAGAGAGAAGGAGGGAGAGAGATAGAGAGAGAGAGAGAGAGAGAGAGAGCGAGAGAGAGAAAGAGAGAGAGAGAGCAAGAGCTGGTCCACATGCCTCTGTCTGAATGACTGCCTCTCAGACGCCACTCGGAGACGCATGCACACAGAGGCCCGTCGCTCCTCTTAGTGGAGGCATTTCAAGTGGTAGTCAGTGGAGCGCGGATGCCCCTGCACTGCAGAAGCCCGTTACACTACCAGCCGGACCGGACCAGACGCTTTAACTATTACACTACCAGCCGGACCGGACGCTTTAACTATAACACTACCAGCCTGACCGGACGCTTTAACTATAACACTACCAGCCGGACCGGACGCTTTAACTATAACACTACCAGCCGGACCGGACGCTTTAACTATTACACTACCAGCCTGACCGGACGCTTTAACTATAACACTACCAGCCTGACCGGACGCTTTAACTATAACACTACCAGCCTGACCGGACGCTTTAACTATAACACTACCAGCCGGACCGGACGCTTTAACTATAACACTACCAGCGGACCGGACCGGACGCTGTAACTATAACACTACCAGCCGGACCGGACCGGACGCTTTAACTATTACACTACCAGCCCGACCGGACCAGACGCTTTATCTTTTATAATACCAGCCAGCCGGACCGGACACTTCATCTATTACACTACCAGCCGGACCGGACCGGATGCTTTATCTATTATACTACCAGCCGGACCGGACCGGACGCTTTATATATTATACTACCAGCCAGCCGGACCGGACACTTCATCTTTTGTACTACCAGCCGGACCGGACCGGACCGGACACTTCATCTATTATACTACCAGCCAGCCGGACCGGACACTTCATCTATTAAACTACCGGCCGGAATGGACCGGACACTTCATCTATCGCACATGAAACACAGTAGTAGATCGCAAACAGCTGTCATCGGTCAAATTAAATCAGTTACCCAACTCAGAAACGTCATTGTTATTTGTCTCTAATTACTTTTGCAACCTTGTCAATTAATCCTTCAGGAGCTGTTACATTATAGCCACTACAAGCCCGTACAAGGTACACGTGCTGCTGTATATATATATATATATATATATATGTATATTTGTATATGTATATATATAAAGGTCCTTGTGGAACCACTTCCTATATTGGTTCTTGTAGGAACCAGTATCAGTTTGAGTGCACTCTGCCCAAGAATAACTGCATTAGTCATTCTGTCTGATAAGGACCCAATTAGGTCACGGTCCAAATGGGCATGTCAGCGACACGTGTGTGGACATGCCACAGACCACTCTCCCGCCCCCCCCCCCCCCTCTCCCTTTATCAGAGCCTTTCCAGCAAGGAGAAAATGAGCTGCTTAATTAAGTCAACATCCTGAACATGCTGAAAGACACAAGGTCCACTATGGAAAAACAAAGTGTGTGTGTGTGTGTGTGTGTGTGTGTGTGTGTGTGTGTGTGTGTGTGTGTGTGTGTGTGTGTGTTAGTAAATGGGGGAGGTCATAAAAAAGAGAACTCCTCTGAATCACTTAGTATGCGGAGCCTACGCACCAGCAATTGCCAAACTTAAAGTCTGAATAGGAACCACAGACTAATGCTCTGTCTACGACTTTCAATGTTTGAGTAAATGTTACACATTTTCTTAAAAAAAGGTATCTTTGATTTGTGTCAATGTCAATGTAGATTGTGTCAAACCTACATGTTCAAGAACTTACTTTGTTCTCTAAGAAATGGTCACGACAAAGCACATAAATATACACTGACAAACACCCAGAAACCCCTCAAACACACACACACACACACACACACACACACACACAGACACAGGCACACACACACACACACACAGGCACACACACAAACACACAGACACACAGACACACACACACACACACACACACACACACACACACACACACACACACACACACACACACACACACACACACACACACACACACAGTCACACACACACACACACACCTCTTAGTTTGCTTCCCATCATATACCCAGTTCACTCACCGGTCTGTTGTCCCAAAAGAGCCCAGCTTGTCGTTCTTGCTGCAGAAGTCTGGAGAGCTCTGCAGGTAGACCAGCTCGTTCTCCCTGACCGGCCGCACGTCGATGTCCTTGGGGACCAGCTGCTTGCGGGTGCCCATGGGCCGGTGCACCACCTTGGTGGCCGACAGGTACTTGATCTTCAGGTCCATGGCCACCTCCTTCAGGTCCTGGAGCCCCCTCCAACAGGTGCGGATGGAGCAGGAGCCGGACACCCCGTGGCACTTGCACTTCATCACTAGCGCGTCTCTCAGAGCCTGCACACACACACACACACACACACACACACACACACACACACCTGTGTGTTAACCTGCACATTGGAGACTGGTCAAACGCAATTTCAAACTTCTGTGCTAACCCTGTAGATTTTTGACAATAAAGTACACTTGACTTGACTTGACCAGTGCTATCATTACAACGTCGCTATGCTGATCCTCTCTTTCTAACAATGGTTCAACAGAGCATATCTCAGAGCCTGCACACGGAGGGGCACACACACACACACACACACACACACACAACACCAGTGCTATCATTACAACGTCATCATGCAGATTTTCTCTTTCTTACACAGGTTCTTTAAAGTCACGTCTTCTGTGTAAAAGGGCATCTTTGAGTCAGTAGACAGGGCAGACATGAAAACACCATGTGTTATTACAGACTCATCTGGTCTTCCCCAAGGCACCTCTCAGTGGCAGGAGACATAGCAATAAGTAAACACGGGTTCCTTAAAGTCACGTCTGCTGTGTAAAAGGGCATCTTTGAGTCAGTAGACAGGGCAGACATGAAAACCCCATGTATTATTATAATGGAGACCAAGGCACCTCTCAGAGGCAGGAGACAGAGCGATACGTAAACACCGGTACTATCATTACAAAAGAATTTGTCTTTCTTCTGCAGGTTCTTTCGACACGTCTGAGAACTTGGAGACGACACACACCAGGGACAACGGCTACAATGTCATCTCTCTTTCTTATGCAGTTTCTCAAGGTCAGACTGCAGCTGCCCCTAAAAGTGTTTTACGATTACACTAAGGGTCTCTTTTGACAACGGGAGAGTGGCTGTGTTTTTCCCCTCGGTGGTCTTGGCTAGGTTTTTGTTATGTTGGACTGTTGTTGTGGTTGGAGTAAAATTAGGTTGTTCGAGATTTAGGGGTTTCGAGATTTGAATAGTGTTTGTGTACCTGTCGCCCCACTTCGCTGTTGTGCAGGTGCATGAGCTTGTTGGCGTGCGAGCCGGACTTCTTCTTCATCTTCATGGGCGAGTCGGAGAACTTGGAGCCCACCACCAGCCCGTAGTGCAGGTTGTCGGCACAGCCGCCCCAGCGGTACCCCGGCTCGGGGATCTCCCCCGGGATCGGGCCGCACGAGCAGATCTTCAGGTCGCCGGAGGTGCACGCCCGCGCTATGGTGTGGCTAATGGCCGCCGCTGACAGCGCGTACACAAAGGCAGCCTCCCGTGTCCCTGCGTCACACAGGATAGAGGAATGAAGACCAGAGCTGACATTAGCCTACCCTGTCCTTGCCAACAGAATAAAGAACGAAATCCAGAAATAACAAAAAAAGTCAGTCAAGATGAGTTTCCAGGGTCCTTTAGGTTGCTAATTAGCTAATTAGGTTGATCATTTCTAGGCAGCATTCAAAAACTCACAGTGTTTTAGGTTAGGATCGCTTAAACAGTAATTATCCTTGTTTTGACTATGGATTATGTGCACAGTTGTTTTTTTTGGCTTGAACTGAAAATAGAATGTGAGATTTGTTTTCCATGGTAATCTTAATGTCTGTCACAAGCAGCTGAGACTCTGAGAAGATGGATGCTGGCACTGCAGGCCTACTTTTGGACAAAGTTTGTCTTAAGAAGCCATGCCAAGACTGCCTGTCTCCACCCCCACCTAGCCCAAAGATCCACTGAACCATAACCAGGGGCGGAGTGGGACACAAAAATCCACCGGGACTATTCTGACTGCACTGGCCCACCACCGGCCCACAAAGTGCCCAAAACTGCCCCAACCCATCCCCTCCACCTCCCATATATCAACTTCACAAACAATTTTTGTTATATTTAGTGTTGATGTGATGTGTGGGTGACAGTCATGTGTATTTGTATATGTACATTTATGGAAATACGGAACAAATCGCGTCCAGTATTGGCTCAAATGTTATGCTAATTCGCAACAATGTGTCCTGTCAACTCACTCGCATCTAGTTGACGGCTGGTTGAATAAATCCAGTGGCGCGGGAAGGGGGGTGCTGAGGGCGCTGTAGCTCCCCCTATAGCTCCAGGCCCGGAAAAATAAATAAGCTCTTACTCATTATTATGTATTAAATATATATTTAAACGGTTTAATACATATTTTTGCGTTGGGGAAGAAAATAAATGTTAAACAAATGGGTTTGCTAGTTTTTAGTTATCACAGGCATACATGGAGATCTTGCTATATGAGGTTCACGTGTGTGTGCTGAAGTTGGTACTGTAACTGATGAAGAAAAACGTATTTTGGCAAAAATGCGACTAATTAGAAGATGGAGATGCTGCAGCACCTTCTTCTACTTTCCACCCACGCATTACTGTCGCAATGACTAGCAATAAGCCAAAAAATAAGACCAAACTTTCGAATTCTTTATTGTGGATTCACAGGAGTTGTGAATGTTAATGACGTTTATAATTTATGCCGAGATCTGGAACATGCCACATAATCGATCGTGTTGTATGTTTTGTTGTTGTTGATCATTTATTTTTTTGGATCTGTTTACATGTTTAGATTCTCATTGGCGATAGGCAATACTTGTAAGTGATGATCCCATTTTTGTAGGGGGGGACAATGTATGGTAACATTTCAAAGAGTAATGAAGTAAAGAGTAGTGAAAAAGTTGTCGTCTGGACCTATTCAGATCTGCAAGCTGCACGCTGAATCCGGGGTATGTTTAACGTGCTTCGTTACTGCACTTTACGTGAATAAATATTGCTCACTTTACTGGAAAAAAGATTGCGCACTTTACTGGAATAAAGACAGATTGCTGCATCAACCACAAAAGAAACTCCCTTTTTCTTTCGAACACAGATTGCTACATCATCAAGAAACTTCCTTTTTCCCAAAAAAGCGCTGGCGGGCCAGAATTGGTAGCCCCTCCCGTTGGAAATAGCATGTGAACCAAAACACTTTGAGGAATAGGGGATCATGATTTTTCAACACTTAAAAAACACATTGTTTTATGCTTATAATTAGCACCGCTTGTGTTGGCGGGCTTTTATTTCATATTACTATATTATTCAAAATGATTTATTTGTGTTTACAATTATTGTTGGGGGGGGGGGGGGGGGGGGGACGACAACTTTATAGTGGGGGGGGGGGGGGACGTCACAGCACCCCCGGCATGAAAGAGGTTCCAGCGCGCCTGAATAAATCCGTAATTCTTGTACATTTTAATGCACTTTCCTCCAGCATCCGGCTCTTTTTCAGTCTGCCCTTTTCGGCACCTCCTTTCTCCTTTCTCGTATGTCCCTCCATCAGGTCCACTTCACCTGCTCTCTCTCCCTGATAGCCGCTAATTTATCTCCCTACGTTCAATTGATAAAGGCAGAACGATACGCATTTCCCATGAGGCTTTGCGACCATTGTACGTTAATTTATGAGCAAAAAAAACGAATTAAATCGCTGGCCAATTTATATTTGTGGTCATGAAAGTAATGTAGCGTCTGAATAAAAAGAATTACATCAATATAGGAGGCTAAACAAAAACAATAGGCTGGATTAATGAGTGAGTTTAACACCCACCATGAGTGAGATATAGAGAGACAAAAAGTGGTATAAATATTGGTTGGACCGCTCTCTCCTTCAACTCTCGGAGAACTTGGAGCTTTTCACGCAACCAAGACTTCAAGTACATGCTGACTGAATGGGCCGCTCATGAATTTAACACGTTTGCGAAGGCCGGCCTGCAGGCTGCTTCACGCAAGTTCATTGGCCGACCGGCCCACCGGGAAAAATCCCGGTCCTCCCGATGGCCACTCCGCCCCTGACCATAACAAACAGTCATTGATCCATGCAAGTCTCTCTCTTGGCATCAGTACCAATCACATGTCTTCCTGGTAACATCTTAACATCTTAAAAAAAAAGCAAAAAGTCGGAGCCTACGCAAACCAAATTGCTTAATTTACCTAATCAGTTTAATATGGTATGCAATTTCTTTTACGGGGCAATACTTCACATGCCCACCCGAGTGAAAACAGTGAGGCTGTTATGTGGACACATCTGGTGTCGAACAGAACATCCCATAAAATGTGTTTGTGTCCTGTCTCAGCTGCCAAACTTAATCCTATCTTCCTCGTGCAGAATGAAACCTATTGTTTGGCACCGTGGACAACAAGCCAGCTTCACACTCTACGTCCAAGTACAAGACCACATCAAACACCGCAGTGGGAGAGAGAGGGGACTGTTCAGGGATCGGCACCATTTCAAGGGCTGGGTGGGTGGGTGGGTGGGTGGACGGGTCTTTCATTGAGAACTACACTGTGTCTTTTGGTTGACACGCTCAGCATTCCTCCGTGAGACCACCATCATAGACCTTCAGAAGTCCTCTCCTCCCCTCATAAATGTGCCCCCTCAAACAATTAGACCTTCAGAGTCATCCGTGGACATTAATGGAGTTTTAAGATATATATGGTCAGCTAAAGGTCTCAGCCTTCAGCAATATAGTCTGATTTAAAACCCTATCCATAACCCTTAAAAAATGATTATAATCTAAGTCCTTGTTTTGCAATGCTTAAAAACATGACATTGGCCATTTGAGAGAGGGCCCGTGCTTCTCTCTGACCTGCCAGGACGTGGTTGAGCTCAACGAGCTTGTTGTTTTGTTGTCTAATAAATATACTTATGGGCAATTCCGGAGTCCTAAGGTAACTAGAGCGAATTTTCACCTAACAAAAACCCTATCCGTAACCCTCAAACATTGATAACAATTTCAGCACTGTTTTGCAATGCTTAAAAAACATGATATTGGCCATTTCACAGTTTGTCACCTCTCAGTAGGGCGTGTACCAGATAGCATAGGAATCTGTGCAAAACCAGAGCCCGAGTGCACATGTATCTAGAGCAGTGGTTCTTAACCTTATTGGAGGTACTGAACCCTGCAAGCTTCATCAGTGCATTCGCCGAACCCTTCGTAATTTGAAAAATAAAATATGATTTCTTCAAAACGTAGGTATGTATAAAAACGGCCCGACATTGCTAGTGTGAACCGGGCTATACTGTGTGTGTCTTGACCCATGCCGAACCCCTGAAAGTGACTCAAAGAACCCCTGGGGTTCGATCGAACCCAGGTTAAGAACCACTGATCTAGAGGAATATGGCTTTTACTCCATGCTCCCTTCAGATCCACTCTCTCAGATCCACATATGCTCCCGTTTACATGAGACCAGTTATTTGAGTTATAGTCTAGCTCCCAGCCTCCTCACTACTAGCCCCTCTGCCCCCATAAACACGGAGAGAGAGAGAGAGCTGGGTCCTGTACCTCGCTCCAGGTCCGGAAGGTACTTGGGCGAATCGATGGTGGAGCAGTTCCACCGCATGTCCAGGAAGGTCTTCTGGCAGACCTTCTTGACCTCCCGGGCGGCCTGGATGATGGTCTGCATGAGCTCCAGGTTGCTACGGCACAGCTGGGCCTGGGAGGACACCAGCCCAGGGAGCATCTTGCAGTGCTGGGTCTTGTTGATGTGCAGGCTGGAGGGCGACTGGGTCAAGGCCCTGGATGGGGGGAGGGGGGGGGGGGATATGTTTGGGATATGTTTGTTAGTAAACATGCATTTGCACGGTTAACCCAAACAGAAAACACTAGCAGGCCCGCCACTGGCCAGAAGCAGTTATACTTCATTGTGAGGACGAAGCCAAAAAAACAGAATGAAAAAGTATATATTTCATGCTTTCAGAGTATATATTTACTTTTCAAAAAAAGAAAGAAGATAAATGAATGATAATACATTTCCTGGACCACTGAGCGAGCTCGACCACAGATGAGGAGCTGTTTTGGACAGTGAAACAACCTCTTGTCTGCGCAACAGCGCTCATGACGCCTACAGAGATGAATTTATTCTGGCAGCACTGACCACACAGCAGAGCAATATGTTCATTCAAACGCTCAATCATAGGTTTACCCCCAGTCCAAACATTGGAATGCCATCATAAAACAATCAAAAGCCAATTAACTCCACAAATGACCAACTGAAGCCAACATTTTGTTCCTGTGTCTTTTTCACATGCTTCGGATTTGCAACGACCAACCCCTCAGCCTGCGAAGCCCTTGGCCTGTTTTGGATTAGGTGCAACGGGGCCGCGGCTCCAATGCGCGATGATGAACTATGACTGGCTTTACCCCCCCTCTCTTTCTCAGCGACCCAGGGCTTCGCAGGTGTTTATGACTGCATCTGGTTCGTATAGCGGGCTGTACATTATCAAGGCTGTGGGACTGGGAGAGAGTGCTCTTCTACTCAATGTAAATCTGGCCCGCCTAAATCCCAAACCTTTAAGTCCCGTGATGGCATCTGTTCTGTACGATAAATCATCTTGAAAGTGCTGGAACAGTGGCTGCAAACACAGCTAGATGTGTGCTTTGGAAGAGGAGATGGTCAATTAGTTACGTCCCCCTTTCTCTGATTCACAGACCGAAAGCAGCTCCAAATCATGACACGGAGACTGTGTCGGATTTTTAGACACTTGAGCTGTCCTGGCTAGCGGTAATGTTATTTGAACATGATTTCTCCACACCCCTTAATTACTACGAACTGAATACACATCTTTGATAAGGCAACAGGGATTAGTTCGTTGAGGTCAGCTTCATTCCGAATGGACTCTTTGATTTAAGTGGTCAGGAGACTGGACCTTAAGATCGCTACAAGAAAGCTATAACATTGTAGGCTAGAAATGTAATTACGGAGGGAGAATAGGACAAATTCCACAGTTAATCCGTCACAGCTCCTGTTGCAAAACTGTACAAATATAAGGGGGAAATAAAGTGGACTCACAGCCATTTGATTCCACAGCAGAGCTGAGATAACAGAAGGATGAGAGAGAGGGTAAGAAAAGCTTTCTTCATTGCAACGGTGTAGACCCAACAGGACAGCTCAGAAACGCAGGTGTGTTAGGGCTCCACGGCTTCTTGGCACGAAGAGAGGTGATCAAAAGCCGGAGGTCATGGCACCACAACTCTCTGTTGGTCTCCCTGCTGTCTGTCAGAATATGGATGAAGCTACAACATGACTGTAACACAAGCAATAAAGTGAAAACATACTTCTACGAACTACCACTTTTCGTTTATTTCCTGTATAGTCTACATCTTTATGTGACTTAGAATCGGCTAGGTAGGTGAATGCAAACAAGTCCAAGAGAATAATTTAAAACTTTTTGCACTGGGTTTCTGAAACTGATATGCTCTACTTTATAAACAACCATATTCTCCAACAATTCGTCACTTTACTGACGCACAGTTTCGATAGTTATTTTGCATGTATAACTTTTGTAGCCTATATTTATCTTACAGAAACGCCGTTTTCTTCTACAGGTAACTGTAACTGAGTTTTTCTAACTGGTTTTGTTGGCGATATCATCGTGCTTAGAGAATGATCTTTGATGAGATATCTACAGATAATCTTCCCGCGAATGGATCCCCCCGGAGAAGCATGATATTTTGCCTCCATTCCAATAGAGTAAAATCTGATATTACGCCGAAAAGAAATCTCTCTATTAACTCATGACACCGCAAACTGGCTTTGGCAAACAACTTCAGTTGACAACGTTTTTCAAGACGACGGGAAAAATAGTATATAACCTCCGTCCACTATATGTCTGGACTGCACTCTGTCCTACATTCCACATACATTTGCAAAGTATGTCCATAACCAACAGGCTGACATGACTCACTTTTTAAATGCCTGAGGTGCGTCTAGTAGCCTATATGGGTTACTAGAACTTGTGTTATGTTATAGAACAGAAAGGTGGAGACAATGACTGTAGCATCAATATCTTGCGTCACTTCCAAATGTTGATCTAACATAGTCTATTGCTCAGGCTATAATAACTCACACCTGAGAAGAGTATTCCGTCAGCTTCATGAATCTGCACGATTTGAGTCTATCTTTGAGGTGCAAATCTATTTTCAAATTTCTTCTGCTATAGGATCATAGGAACGCAACGTAGCCTACTTCTCTAAAAACTGAATAAAGTTACACTTGCTGAAGATCCACTCGGGTTCAAGTATAGGCAGTCTTTCTTTCGAAGCCTACTGTCCTTATTTATTTCTGCATGAATCACGAGTCCGTAACGCGGAGCCAACGAACCAATATTAAACCTCTGACTTTACAGAGTAGTCCATGGGCCAGACTGTAGTTTGTATGATAAATAAACAATACAAATTATTAATATAGATTTATTCCAATAATACCCTTTCTTAAGTAGCCTAACATACAGTAAAACCCTCTCTAACCAAACTATGCAAACATTATGATCAGCTCCAGAGGGCTAGGCTACTTACTTGTATCACGCCGTGAGTTTGCGGTCCAGCGTAATCCAAAATTATATCCTTTATCATCGAAGATCATCCATTAATAAACATTTGTAAATCCACTGAATTCGTGTAAGCAATCCGAGAGAAAGGGCATCGTTTAACTATCCAAGAGTTATGTCCTGCAGTACTCTCCGCGCACCCTAACCGTACCGTGGAATGTGTGGAACTGACGGTGTAGATACAGCCGGAGTTTATATGAGCCTGTACGCCTCTTTGATCTCGCGCTGATGTCAGGCACAATTAGCATAACAAAGCGACTAAAATGTAGCTCTCCCAAGACTGCGTAATAGCACTATGACACCGGCACCTCTCATTACAATCTTTACAATCTAACAACAAACTTCAGGAAAGAAGACAGTCAGATGAGCAAAAATAAAATGCATTACAAACAAGACACATAGACATACATTGACGTAACCTATATCACATATTTAAATACATGTTGAAATACCAATTATTCAAACACCGACCAATAATGAGCTGAAAATATAGCCAATGTTGACCTAACTATGAACTAGTTTATTTTTCCATGCTATACATGCTTGACAGTAAATCTTTTTACAAAAGAGCTGCTCCTTCTGGAGCTGACGCCATTGCAAAAAAAGTTTGTATCATTGCATAATTTAAACATTGATAACTACATCGATGGTTTTACTATTTTCAAACACATATTTTCGCTTAGTCACACAGTTATGCCTTCTATAAGTCATTTGAATAATACTTATGAGATCATGTGAGATGCTTAAAAGGTAAGTTAATGAATACACCTCACAGACACAGCGTGCGGGAAGATTTCACATAGTCTTTCCGGGAATGGTTAAAATATAGAGTATTAAGGTTAAATCATCAGAGTTGTCTGCAAAAATGCAACCAATTTTTTCTCACCAACCTAACTCTGATTTAAGTATCCTAACGACGAGTGCCCTACATATATGGTTAAATATTGTCCAACAGTGAAATGCAACTACGACATAAACCCCATTTAATTAACTCTGATTTTGTCATTGGCTTTAGGTGCCATCCGGATTTTAGAAGAACGTCCTTACCCTAACACTAGCAGCAAGAAAAGACAATACACAATTACAATGCACTCATTTAAAAAAATGAGTAATATTATAATTTAATACCATTTTCTGTCCCAGCTACCAACTAAAAGAAGAAAAAAAAAGAATACAAATAAACTGAAAGATAAACACATTAAAACATCTCATCTCTTCCAGATAAAAACTAAGACAATTAAGTTAATTTGATTTAATTGATTTCCTCAATGGGTTTTAAGTTATTTAAAAACATCAAGAAGTTATTGCATTTCTAACAGTCTCACCTACTGTTATTATAGGCACCCTTACAAGACATGTATTATAGGCTCACCTAATGCTATTGCAGATATGTTAACCTAAGATATGTTTTTAACTTTAACCTTAATATGTTACAGAGTAAACCTATGGTTCAGTGAAGTGTGCCAAATGCAGATCTTCTCGTCATTACGTAACACATCTGTGCACTGCAGGGCAGTGTGGCAGCAAGTGTTACTTCTGACACCTTAGCTCTTGTTAAGCCTTTGAAAGGGCATTCAATTGGAAACTTCACACATGTCTATTTCGGTGTAATTGATTTTAAAAATAACAATAATCTAATAAAGAGGTCACATCATTGCTGTCCCAACAGGGATGAAGTTATTTATAGAAAAAAAATCTGATGTTGACAGCCATTTTAATAGCATTACGATACTGATATAATTAGACATGAATACACGTATTCAGGCATACACCTCCACTCTAAAGGTGAGCAGCAACTCAGAAATCACTGGGAAGATGAAACTTATTCTATGTTCATGTTACATGGACATTTAAAACCCAGAGACACATTCACATTTACATTCAAATTCAGCCATATATCCAAAGTGAATTGCAGGGGAGGTATACGAGGGCACGGACTGTGTTGGTGACAGACAGTCCCTCTTCTTCATTGTGGGAGTATGTACACATTCTAGTTCTCTCTTACCTTCACGTGACGCAATCAGTGAATGTGCACTTGCACTACTGCACTGTTGTAGATGCGATGATTAATCATGATAAGGAATATGGTGAAGAAGTATTTGTGATTGTTATCCATAGCTACTGCTGGGTTGTTTAACAGGATGCAGGCAGGCCTATAGTCTGTCATAGTCTATCATGGGAGATGTTGATTGTTTGGTTCTATGTTACTATGAGGAGTAATGCTTATGTATTGCATTATTTGCATGGCATGGCTACCACTGTCAGGCGAGTATAGCCAGTGTTTCTGATCAGCCCTTGAGCAAATTGAGTCTGTTGCCACATTTGACTGATTGATCCACATATTGTATTACACAAGATTTTCAGTTTTTTTGGGGGGGGGGGTCTTCACCAAACCCCCCCACCCACCTGCCGCCATTTATGTGAAAGGGAGATTATTCGTGCCACTATCACCTACGTCCTTGTTCTGAAGGGCCAGGGTTCCGAGCAGCATCTTGTGACCATATTTATTGGTGATGGCACTGTTTAAATTAATAATATATGAATATTATTAAATGTTATAATATTTATTGGGTATGGCACCGTATAAATGAATAACATAGGAATATTATCAAATGTAATGGAATCCCTTCGCTGTAGCTCAAGGCCAACAAAATTCATGGGTGTGCAAATTTATGAAATATGTGAATGTGTAAGGAGGGTGGCAGGCTCACCAGGTGGTAACTCCACACACACTCACACACACACACACACACACACACACACACACACACACACACACACACACACACACACACACAAACACACACGCACACGCACACGCACACGCACACGCACACGCACACGCACACACGTACGCACACACACACACACACACACACACACACACACACACTCACACACAAACACACACACACACACACACACACACACACACACAAACACACACACACACGCATGCGCACACACACACGCACACACGTACGCACACACACACAAACACACACACACACACACACACACACACACACACACACACACACACACACACACACACACACACACACACACACACACACTCCCCATTCCTTCCAAAGCCTGGTTCAACACGCAAACCTCTTTGATCCGCCATCTCACCTTTCAGCAGCAAGACAGAGAAGCCCTGTGGGTGGTGAAGAGGGGGCAGAGGACGCTTCATCAGTTTATATAACCGAAATAACTGCTGAGGAAAAAAAAACATACATATGGTTCAGATGAGCACATTTCTGTGCTGGTGGTGATTCAGCATATGAATGCATGTTGTGTTGGCCATATGAGTTAGTTCATATTGGTCCCCTGTTCTTATTCGTGTCTCGGCTGGGTTTTTTCTAGGAATGCTCACTATGGCCAGATCATTTACATTGCAGAGGGAAGATAAAGCATTGTTCATGGGCCTATATAATGGTATATATATATATATAAACAATATCAAGGGCCTATAAAACGGTATATATATATATAAACAATATCAAGGGCCTATAAAATGGTATATATATATATAAACAATATCAAGGGCCTATATAACAGTATATATATATATAAACAATATCAAGGGCCTATATAACAGTATATATATATATATAAACAATATCAAGGGCCTATAAAATGGTATATATATATATAAACAATATCAAGGGCCTATAAAATGGTATATATATATATAAACAATATCAAGGGCCTATATAACGGTATATATATATATATAAACAATATCAAGGGCCTATATATTTGTATTGATATGATATTATATTTTAACTTTGGAAACAGATTTTTGAAAAACATTGTTGACGGTCAATAAGATGAATAAATAACACTTATGAGAATTGAATAACCAGCATTAACAGCAGAGACTTATCTTATTCACAGTAACAGGAGAGTATAACTTATCTTCACAGCTAAACCTTTTTGAGTCATCACTGTGCTTCTCCTACGTCCAGCCCCCAGAGTTAACCCCCCCCCCCCCCACCCCCCTTTGCTCCATTTGCCCCCTGTACTTTTAGGTGGCAGCGCTCCGGGTTCCACAACAACAGGCCTGCCTTTGCCTGCCTCTGCCGGGGCTAATCTGGCACAGTGGAGGCTGAGGTCACTCTGAGAGCCAGGTCTTAACGTCAGTAAAGGTTCCCACCTCAAACCCCTATTGTTTCGCCTATCTCCGAAGATCAGAAAGCGCAAGGAGAAGTCCAAAGATATGCCACGGCGTGAGATAACAGGCTTTTATTCTCGAGCCCCGAGGTCTCGGGGCTGAATGGGCCAACAGTAAGAACTTTCCTATACCCGTCCCTGACCCGACTCAGCCTGGTGAGTCTGGTTCCAGTTTTAAGAGAAGCACTGTATACTTCGTCTTTGATTTCCTCTCCGGCTATGTGAGCATTTTTTTTTTTTTTGAACAATGACACAGCCCCTGTGTAGGTTACTCATCTTCTTCATAAATCATTACCAACTGAGGCCTGGCCTGTCCTCACATAGAGACGTCTAGAAAAAGAGGCTGCGTGGAAGGGCCCGGCTCTTTCTTTGACTTCATTGTTTTGCATTAGTTTGGCTGC
>NC_137920.1:73587105-73604605 GCF_963457725.1 Sprattus sprattus
GTGGATTTTTAACTTCATGACAAATAGCTGTGTAGGGGAGGCTCAAAATGTCTTAAGCAAAAAAAAAAATGACAGGTAGACTTGGTTTGAATAATTTTATTTTGACAAATATATATATATGTATGTATATATGTGAATGTGTTTTGTTTTAGAAGGGGCCAAATATGATGGATGCCGTGAGCCAAAACAATAAAAATCGAAAATGATCACAAAATTAAACTGTGAACAATTCATGCGTTCATCAAACCACACAAAACAGTGCTGGCTGTACCAATCACTTCATTCATAATTCAGCTGCTAATTTACGCTAATGTGCTCATTTCTGCTCAATGATTGGCACTGTGATTATTGTTATTCTTTAGTTCTCAGCCTTTATCAGTTTGAAAAGGTTAATTTCATGATGACACTCAATGGCATTCAAAGAAAATAAAAGACTCACATTTAAAAATGACACAAAATATTTCAGATGGAACAAAAGTTACATAACTAAATCAATTTCATCTTTTTAAGATGTTGCAAGTTCACCTATACATTGTTTTTAGCTTTTATTTTGACTTCCAGCATCCACCAATGTGTGACAATAAAGATCAACATCTCGCAATAAAACTTTGATCTAAAAAAAAAAAAAAAAAAAAAAAGACAGACAACTAAATCATACTAAGCATTTCAAATGTGCCAAGAGAGAGCTTCCTTCAGCTTTGTGAAATAACTCTGCAGTTGGCCAGTGATGTATGTGAGCGTAATGACTTCAATAAAATTTCACTCAGGAAGTGATGCAACCGAAGTTCTTTAAAGTTCCTGAAGATACTACGAAACTTCCCGCAATGAAGCCTGATGGAACGGTCCGTCATTCCAGACACCCCGACCCTCCGCGTTCACGAGCTAGGGGTAGGATTTCATATGAAGGCACACAAGCGATTAGTCCTCAGAGGGGGAACTTATTGTTAATATTATTCTCTTTTTGGCAAGACGTTGGTCCCAAAAGGCAGTCCGCTTAAGATAGATGGAAATTTCAAAATGACAGCATCAACATAAAACTGAGAAAAAGAAAGAGCCAGAGAAGACTGGTAAACTCAAACACAGAAGAAAAAAAAAAAATTAATTACATTTTAAGTATACAGCTCTTCTGAATTTTCAATTTTTTTGAATTTTTTTTTTTTAAGAAAACATACCTACGGCATTTTAGATCTACAATAATAGTGGGGTACAGTGGGTATAGCTCAGCAGTACAAAAACAAATGGAGTCATAGCATAGTCGTGGGGGTCAGACGTGGAGCCCCTTTCCTTTACAACGGATGCAGCTCGGAGAGCATTCGCTGAGGCTGCTGCGCGAACTCCTGCAGAGGTCTCCTGCCCTGCCTGAACGTGCTCTCCCTCCTCGAGAAGGGCAAGACCACTAGGATCCGAAGGAGACTCTCCACGTTGCTGAAGGACCTTATGTCGGACACCTTCAGGGTGTCCAGCACGGTGCTGGGCAGGTACAAGTGAGCTCCCATCGAGTTCGTCCACTTGCCCTTCCACTTCTGTGCCTCGGAGGCGAACGCGGCCAAGTCGGGGAGGTCCTCCTTAAACATGCTGAGCAGGCCCACGTCGAACCAGGTGTTCTCCGTTCTGGACATGACGTAAGGCACGACCTGCAGGCAGCGCACGGCGTCTACGACGCGCTCCGGAAAAAGCTCGGTGACTTCGGCGATGGCGTGATCCACGGCCGCCCGGCTTATGGTCTCTCTGTAATGCTCGCTCAAAGGTTCCAGCAGTGCCGGATGGAGCAAGTGGACCTGTAGCTTTGAGGCTAATGCTACCGCCTCGGTGAACCAGGTCCGATGGTGAGAGTCCAAGTTCGTCTTCACCTCACCGAGCGTGACGGGCAGGGCAGGAAGGTCGTTTACAGCGTGCAACATGTCCAAAGGCTTTCCTTGCAGGCCCTCGCTCAGGGTTTTCGTGATGCCCGAGACGTACTTCAAGGCCACCACCGTGAATATGGTCTGGAAGTCTTGGAGTGCGGCGTAAAAGCGCAGCACGTCTCGTCTCTCCGGGCCGCTCATCTCGTGCCTCATCTCCCCGAGGCAGAGGGTGACGGCCTCCAGGAGGTCCACCACCAGCTCCAGCGTATCGTGACTGCGCTCCCAGTGTTTGCAGTTCAGCTTGTCCCTCAGCTCGTTGCCCTTGGCCTCGTCCTCCGCGAACAGACACGTGATGGTGTCGTCCAGCCTCGCCTGCCGCTGGACGTCCACGGTGAACCACCGCAGCAGCTCCTCCAGCAGGTGCCCTCCTCGGCTGCCCGCGACCGCCACGGGGGAGGACCGTGCCAACCACACATTGAGGGACACGACGGAGCTGAGGGTGCAGATCGCCTGAGGGTACTTCTGGGTTAATAAGGCCAGCGCGACTTTCATCTGTGCCCCCACGGTACCGACGCCCAGCAGGGAGAGACCACGGCAGAACGCCATGTTTAGGCCCCACTTCTCCGACAGAACGGCCTCCATGGAATCTGCGAAAGCTTGGAGGTCGCTACTGAGCGGAAGGAAAGCTAGAGTCTCCTCGCACTGGGTGTCCTGTCCGTCCAAATACCTGATGCAGATGGGAACGTGCGTCTCAGAATCGATTTCCACATCCTGTTCAATGATGACTGTAAAGAACTGCGAGTGCCAAAGCTCTTTGAGGATTTCCTCTCGAACGGAGGGGCTGTAGAAAGACGAGACTGGTTTCGGCACAACGCTATTCTCAGAGGATGCTTCCACCTTGATAGCAGGATGGTCCTCTTCCATTTTCACTTGGAGTTCATCATTGTCCCCTTCTAGTTTGAAAGAGCCATTGGTTTCCACTGGAGTCAGTTCTATAAGGGGGAAAAAAAGCAAGGTATTGAAATCCATTAATGGGGAACCTTTCAGCATATGCAGAAAAGCTTTTTGGAATTTGCATTTAAATTTCAAAATGCATATAAAATGTAATGCCTCTATGTCTTACCACTTTTCAGTTTAAAACGGTCCATTCTCTGCTTCACCTATGGATACAATAACAATTAGTGTACATGGAATGTTACTGCCAATGAATCCACCAGACCACAAAAAGATACATTTAATGTAAACATACTTCTTCTAATACACACAAGGGCAAATATCACCGTATAATGAAGCTGAAGACCAGTCTACTAATTCAGTGTTATTCAGTGGTGGTCAGATTCTAACCCCATCTCAAATATTGTAATGTTCGGTGCTCAGTTTTGCTTCCTACTGTTGCTAAAAATAGACAGAGCCTTGTAATAACTCCAGTAATGAAATAATGCGTAATGCAAGTGCAGTACATAGTTACATTATCGTTCATTCACATTATTTGATCTAATTATTCTGACATGAACGTCACAAGTAAGTGGCATTACTTTGGTAAACAATGCTGTAAAGGTGATGGTTTTGTCATGGTCTGCATAATGCTAAATAGAGTGGACAATCATTGAACATCATTAGGCCTACGTGATTGTACAGAGCTGCCATACATTCCTAAAGATTAACAAACTGGACCCCAAATGACTTGGCTAGCTGACCACATTTGAGGAGTAAAAACACTGTGTAGGCTGGCAGTTAAATACAAAACTTGAAAATATTAAACACTTTGTTCAAGTTTTACTCAAGACTCATAGAAACGAGCTAAAAAGGCTGTATGTCTGTCGAAAGTCTTTTTTTACCTTTGTAAGAAATGACTGGCTCTCTGGTTCACTATCAATGCACTTGTCAATGATCTGCTCCAGCAAGTGAAACACAGGCTGGTGAGTGAGCAGCATCACTGTGTCGGTCCGGCTTCCCCTACACACGGTGTTCTTGAGCAGCCCTCTCAGGGAGTTCAGAGAGCTCTTCATCAGGTCACACTCCATGCTGACGCTGGGCAGGGCGGCCACCATCTTCAGCAGCGTGGTCACGTTAGGGTGGCTCTTGGACTCGGGGTGAAGCAGCGTCTCCGAGATGGAGGCCGGCGGGGAGATGTCCTGGTACTTCTCCCTCCAGACGGTGGCCCAGGCGTTGAGGTCGTCCTCGGCCATGTCCGGTTCCGGAAGCTCGTCTTGGAAGGTGAGGTGGATCTGATCGGGCGCCTCCGGCACCACTGGCGGTGGGCAACAAGTGGGAAGCAGAGAAAGCACCCTCAGGGATTTCAGGTGGCCGTCAGAAAAGTTGTACTTCATTTCCTCAATCAGGCCTTTAAGAACGGGGAGGGTGATGCTCTCTCGGTAGTAAACCTCAGGGGACTCGGCCAGACCGGCAGCCTCGGGGAAAACGACCAAACCGGAAACTTTCGCAACGAGCTGCATGGCTTGTTCGAACCACATGGAGTGCAGAACGTCGATATTTTCAAGCATGTTGCCGAGGGACTCCGTGATGAGCGGGATCTTCTCCAGCTCACAGACAATGTCGGCAGGGTTTCCGCAGCGGAACACAGTGCTACAGTTCTTCAGGGGGGCGCAAGCGTTCTTGAGGATCACCAACGTGACCACAAATTCAGTCCCCCGAACGGCCGCGGAGAGGATGCCGGCGTGGAGCGCCATGGTGCCGCTCCAAACACCCTCACTGTTGGTGCTCACGGAATCCAGACAACTCAGAACTCCCTCCAACGTGTCCACCAAGGCGTCGAAGAAGTCCTCCCTCTTCCTCCACCTGGAGCAGCAGGTTTCGGGGCTCTCTTCGAAGGCCTCGCGAGGGGTGTTCATCATGCCGTCCACCATCTCGGCAAGCTTGCTCTCCAGTGTGGGTGACTGGTCGAAAAACTGCAGCAGGTCCTCGGCAATGTCGAGGAGGGTAGACATGTGGTCACACTGCAGACTTCTTGCCAGCCAATGGGCCAGTCCACACGACTCACTGGGTGTGACTACAGCAAGAGGGTAACTCTCCAGAAAGTCCAACGACAATTTCCTGAGGCTTTGACTCTCTGGGCCCGAGCGCATGTATGCTTGGCCACGGCAGTAGCTCATTTGCAGACCCCAGTCATCAGTGAGGGTCTGTGAAAGGGTCTTGGCCTGAGAATCTCCCTGACAGCTGTCACTCAAGGGAAGGAAACCCAAAAGTTCTACCTTTGGTGAGTAGTCATGAACGTACCGCACAAACACCGGCAGGTACCTCTTAAGAGCGACCGTGACCACTTTATCAGTGATAACGGAGAAAAAAGGGGACTCCAGTACTTCTTCGAGAATGGCTTCGCGGATGGACTTGATGACGCCTTCGAGGAATTCCTGGTCGGTTATGCTTGAGCCTTCGTCGTCCGCCTGCGACCAGTGGCACAAACTCAGCTCTTCAGTCAGAGCGTCCTGGTCGTCCCTGGGGAGGCTCGAGAGCAACCGGCCCCTCCTTGCCAGGCGTGCCGCCTGTCGAAAGAGTCTCTGTGCGCTCATCCGATTGTCTCCAGAATGACCGTTGGTATCAGCGGCCTGCAGCACCTGCTCTTCCTTCACGTTTGTGGTAACGCAAGGGTCAAACTCCTCTCCTTCCTCCATGTTGTACTCCACTATGAGACAAAACACAATGAGGCATAATTATAGCATTTCTTCCCAGAGGTATACATTTTGTTCCTGAATAAAGTCAAAAATCAATGTGGTGGTGGGGGATGTCCATAGAGCCATCTTGAAGACCACAGACTTCTTGCACTCTTTCACAAATGAAATGCTTCATTTTCAACTGACAGGTTCATCACATTTTTACCACAAAGCTTTGTTCTTGTGACTTAAACTTAAGGGACATCTGATAAAAAAATCCCCTTAAGTCCACTTGGGAAGGACATACAACTAAACATGTCAAATTTACTGTAATTTGATTTAAAAAAATGTATCTTTAGTCCAGCAGCTTAACAGGTAATTTAAATAAACCTCTTAATACTAAAACTGATTAGGATTTGACCAGAGATATTCCAGAACATGATGAGATATGATGACCAGTTTTATCAGACTAAGAATTCATTTGGATTATTTCCTCTCCACTACAGTTGTTTTACCAATGCAGTTTACAAACCATATCTCAGCAGAAAAGCTTATGTTATATAATAATAATAATAATGATAATAATAATAATAATGTAACCATTTAGTAATAATAATAATGATGATAATAATAATAATAATAATGTAACCATTTATTAATAATAATAATGTAACCATTTATTATTAATAATAATAATAATAATATTAATGTAACCATTACATTGCATCATTCATCCTTTTCACCACCTTACACCAATTGGAGCCATATACTCTTACCTGAAGTATCTATCTCAGGGTTCTTCATTATACTTTTAGACTCTTTATCCTGTGGATGAAAACACATTTTAGTACAAAGACCTGCAATCGTATTTTTCCATGACATCAAGACACAGCACATACTGAAAAAAAGTTAAGAAAAAGGCTTGAAGGAGAACTGATAAACTTACGAGGCAAATGCCCTCCAAGGTCTTGGGTGTCACCTTCAAGCACTGTGTGACCATCCTGTCCAGATCCCTGCTGAAGTTGGTCCCAACCTGCAAAAGGGCTAAACATGGAGTCCTGTCCTTACTCAGAGTGTTTTTCAGGTATTCCTGGTACATCTTGTGACGTGTCGTCTCACCACAAAACTCCAACGCTGTGCTAGGCAAGACACACATGATCCTCAGCAGTGTAGCAATGTTTGCAAAGTACTGCATGACGGGCAGTCGTAATGTTTGAAATATAGTATCTGGGATGGTGATGGACACCATTTTGGTCTTCCACTTCACCCTCCAGCAGCTGAGTTCAGTGGAAAAGTTGTCTGGGTCGGGCAGGTCGTTGACGTAAAGAGGAGGCTTTGACTTGAGGATCTCAAACATGTAGCTCACAGTTACTGAGCATGGAACAAGTGACAGGAAGTTCAGCGCCTCCTTGTGGTCATCGGAGAAATGGTCCTTCACAGCATTGATGAGGTTGTCCACCAGGGGCATGCTGAGGGATTCTTTGTAGTACCCTGCAGGCTTGACCATGCCGTCCTTTGTCGCAGCTGCACCCTCGGGTAATTTAATCGGCACCCTCAGGCTCTGCGCGATGGCACAGGCTTCCTCAAACCAATTCTGGTGGAAAACTTTGATGTTGGTCTTCACCCGGTTCAGGGTGGCCACAATGCCAGTGATCTGACAAAGCTGCGAGGCGGCGCTGAAGTGGTCCTTCTGCAAGCCCGCGCTTAGCTCCCGGGTGAAGGAGGACGCGTTCTTGACGGCCACCATGGGGAAGATGAAGTCGAAGTCCTGAATGAGGCGAAGCAGAAGACCAGCTTTGCTGGACTCTGCACCCGTCCACCGCTGAGGTTTGTTGTGGTGGATCCTTTCGAGACACTCCACCAACGGCTCCACCATCTGCACAAAGACCTCGCAGCAGTCGTGCTTCTCCAACCAGACCGAGCAGAATTTACCTTGGAGCTCGTGGATCTTCTCAAAGCTCTCCCGGAGGCCGACCCCTATGACCTGGTCCAACTGTTTCTCCAGCGCAGGCGTGCTTCCGAAAAACAACATGGCCTCTTCCAGAACGTCGAGCGCCCTTGTGATTGAGGGAACGGGAACCGTTCTCGACCACCACGTGTTGAAGGAGTAGCAGGAGCTGTAAGTGCATATCGCAAGAGGGTGCTTTTCCTGGACTTTGCAGGCGAAGGCTTTGAGTTTATACGAGACCTCGCCCGAGCCTAAGTAAGCCTGCCCTCTACAGTAGTTGAGGTCCAGGCGCCATTCACTGGTCACCAGATTGAAGAGCCGCTCAGACATGGCCTCGCAGTCGATATCCGTCTCCACGAAACCCATCAGCTCGAGCCGCATGACGTCGAAGCTGTCGACAAACCTGAGGAACAGGGGAAGATAGTCCACCTCGCCCATTCGGATAACGCGGTCGATGAAGAGGGAGAAGAAGGAGGTCCCCACTTCGGACAGAATCCCCTCCCTCACTGCATCCTCACACACCCGGAGGACTTCCTTCATCTCTGACTTGGACACGTACTGCGACCCTGCCTCCGTTTCCTCAGCAGCCCCATTGGACTTCTTACTCTGGCTGCTATAGGCTGCAGTTACTGCTGACTGTAAGGCCGATTTGAGAGCTTCTTTGTTGGTTTCAGGAATATCTTTCTGGTGATGTCTTTCCGTGTCCACGGATGATAACACCATTTGAGTCACTTCTCCCTCGCCATTTTCATCATTCTCAGGTGCTAAAGGGAAAGAAATCAATTTTTGTTAGCATAGAGGAAGGTAAAAAAATTTAAATATGACATTTTCAAACTATAGACATTGCACAGGACTTCCACAAACAAAAACTAAATGTAGCTACCTGCTGGTTCAGTCTCCATTACTTCATTGTCCTGTTGAAATACAAATCCAAGGATCAGAAATAAGCCACAAACTGAATAGCAATAGCAACAAAGTTACACAAATAAATAAATAAAAATAAATAAATCTTTAAATAATTTACCGTCTCCAACAGCTGTAACATGTCAGGGTGTTTTTCAACATACGACTCGACCATGGCCTCCATGTTCATGTGCACGTCTTGATTGACATAGACGAACGCCCCGTTGCACAGTCTCTGATCCACGGGCGTTTCCCTCATGTAAGTGTGGTACCTGTCCAGAACCATGTCATACTGCCCATACACATCAGCCTCTGCGTTCACACACGGGATCGTGCCCAGAACCCTCAGCAGGCTCTGAACGTTGGGGTAGAACCCGATATCTGGTATTTTCAGCGTGGCGAACACCGTGGTGGGCAGGATCCTCCGCTTGCTGGCGTGCCTCCACTTCACCTCCCAGCAGCCCAGCTCGTCGTAGAAGGTGTCCGGCCGCGAGAGGTTGTTCAGGTTGGCGTCTGCCACTTTGTCGCGGCGGATGCTGAAGTTGTGGTCTGCCATGTAGGACGGAACCAGCGACAACCAGCGCAAGATTCTCACCATCTCCGTGCTGAAGACCCGTTTGACCTCCTCGACGAGGTAGAGCAACACCTTCCTGCACAGCGACTCTCTGTAGTAATCCTCGAGGGCTGCCTGGGACTCGGACGCGTCCTGCAATTGCTCCGCCGCGTCCTCCGGTGGCTTGACCGTTACGCCCAACTTCTTTGCTCGGCCCACTGCGTCGGAAAACCACTTCCTGTGGTGTATGGCGATCTCCCCCAAGTACTTGTTGAGTAGCTTCAAGGCATTGGAGATGGTATACTGCAACGTGCTGCTGATGCTGATCGTTCCCCTGAGACTTGGGTTGAGGATGCTCACGCAGCAAAGGGTGTTCTTCAGCACCACCAGCGTGATGATGAGGTTGAAATTCTTCAGCGTCTGCTTCAGCCTTGCCACCTGTTCGGCGGTGTCGGGCTTCGATTCCAACTCACTGCAAATTTTTACCCCCGCCATGGAGACTAAGAGCGGCTCCAGGACGTCCAGCATGGTCTGGAATGCATTGATGCCGTATTCCCAGTTTCCCTGACAGGACTCTTTGATCCGCTCGACCTCGCCTTTCATGTGGCCGTAGGACACGGAGATCTGCCACTCCAGTTCGCTCGACAAAGCTGGAAACTGCCTCAGCAGGGTAGCCACCTCCTCAACGGTGGTCATCGCGTTCTGGATCGAGAGCATGGGCATCGAACGGATCAGCCACATGTTAAAGGCGTAGGGGTCGCTCGGTGCCAGCACGACCTGCGGAAAGTCCCTCAATATTCGGCTCGACAGTTCCTTCATCTTCTGACAAATGGCACCCGTGGTGAGGTACGTGAGCCCGCGACAGTGCTCCATCCTCAAGCCCCACTTGTTCCGGATCTCCGACAGAAGCATGTAGAACAGACTCTCGCAGTCCACGTCGCACGGTAAAAATCCTATGAGGTGCTTCTGGGGGAAGCCGGCGTCGGTGACGGTGCGGACGAACATGGGGATTTGCTCCTTCCCTTCGATGACGGCGACGTCTTGCAGGAGGACGGAGAAGAAGCGCGAGTGCCGCAGGCTGTTCTGAATCTCCTGACGCATGAGGTCCTCGCCGAACTTCATCACCTCTTTCTTGTCGACCCTCTCGTCGCACAGACGGTTGGGCTCCAGCTGGCCCCCCTGGCCACCCAGTGGACCTCCTGCACTGAGGGAGGCGCTGTTCCCAATGCTGAAGCCAATAAGAGCCAGTGTCTCCTTGAAGTGGAGCTTGAGGATTTCTTTTCCCTTTGAGTGGGGGTCATCCTTTGCACCCATGTCATCCTGCAGTGGGTCACAAGAGCCACTGTTCTCTCCAGACTCGCTCTTCACCTCCACATTCAACTCTTCTTCTAGGTGACCATCTGTGGGACAGAAATGGATGCAGTTGTTTACATTTAACCCTTCTATTTGAAACACATGTTCTATTTGTAACACGTCTTCTATTTGAAACACGTCTTCTATTTGAAACACGTCTTCTATTTGAAACACGTCTTCTATTTGAAACACGTCTTCTATTTGAAACACGTCTTCTATTTGAAACACGTCTTCTATTTGAAACACATCTTCTACTTAAAACACATCTTCTACTTAAAACACATCTTCTATTTGAAACACATATTTTATTTGAAACACATCTTCTATTTGAAACACATCTTCTATTTGAAACACATATTTTATTTGAAACACATCTTCTATTTGAAACACATCTATTGGAAAGAGTGAATAAAGTGATACACACCTTCTTTACATTTCTTCACAGCATCAGGCTCTCCTGGAATCTGCAAAGGCATTTGAACATGCTTTTAGCATTTGAGGTGTGTTTTTGCATAGTTTGTCTATTCAGATGTTTTGGAGTAAGCAGTGATCCATAGAAATAAACAGCTAGACAAAGCATACTATTGCATCACACCAGTGCTTACTTTAACAAAAAGAAGGTATTCAGTATGGAAGTTTAATCAAATAGCTGTTTCTATGCTTTGTGACCTATAACATTCATGTTTCGTAACCATTACCAGTTCAATTTTAATTGAAGTAGTTAATTTCAAAGCAAAAGCTGCTTGACTAGACATAATAAGCTCCTGAGTTGTCCCCCTTTTCCTGGGGCGAGTACTCACAGGCTCTCCGGGACGTTTCCTCCTGTAGGTTTGCGGTTCCTGTTTCCCAAATAAAGTCGGAATTGCCCCATCCTTCAAAACGGCCTTGGCATCACCCTGAAAGAAATATGTGCAATGTATCCCTTTAATGTCCAAATAAACACATATTTTCAAACCATGCAACAGAGCAGCAACATCAACACTCAGGACACTTGCCCTTTGCAGAAATATTTTCTCAAAATCTTGCTAGTGTGGAAAAACCATGGTCGATTTTTTTTTTATACTTTTGTACTTAGTCGTTGCAGTGCAAACATGAACAGATTTGAACGAAAGAACAAAACCACACACAGGGTCAGTTTAAGAAAAAACTGAGTGTTTACACGAACACGCGTGCGACTCAAAACAAACACGTCAGGCACAGATACGATCTACTTTGGACCTCCATGTCTAACATACATAGAGGTGTATGCAAAGGTTTGGGCACCTTTGGACAGGTGACACCATGATGTTTTTTCATGATGAACTTCCTTTTTTGTTTTGAGAAAAGGAGTAAATACAACCCAAAAATAAGTTAGCAAAACACTAGCCTTACTTTACATGTTTATTCAATGTTATTTTAACACAAAAAAAAATCCATAGTAATTGTGGCATGTGCCCAAACGTTTGCATACAACTGTACCACATAGCATGTTAGATTATCAGGTGTTTAGCAACCGAACTACTAGCATGAGTGATACATATTAAATATCTGATCATCGCAGAAGCCATAATGTCCTCAGAAGTAAGCTAGAGGGGTTCAACATCTGATCTCTACATTCCTTAGACCACAGAATACACTGGATTAAAAGTATCCATTATAACAAGATTAAAGTTAGGACACTGAGCTCACTGCGATTCCCAGGAGGGGTGAGACACACCTAAGGGCATCTGAGTCAAACTATGATAGCCTAAATTAACCAAAGGGAACTGACTGGTTGCGTGTGAGTGTAATTAAACAAACGTGCTGAGTGAGGAGAACAACTAGATTCATTGGTTCAGAAACAAATAAATATATCACTGCACATACACATACATTGTTATCGATAGACAGGTACTTACCCTCTGACTCAACAGGGATTTATCAAAGTGTTTTGCACATAGCTTGTAACTCTGGTGCAACTGTTGAGGGGTTTTGGTCCCAAGATCTGATCTGTGACAGTTATTCAACCATCGTTTACATCTAGAAGGCAAAATAAGGGGAGACAAGAATAATATTGTGAATATCAGAAAAAATAGGAAGGGTTCACTGCAGAATAAACAGGAGGCCAAGGCCCTAATAAACTGGCATTAGGTGCACCATGCATGCATCACAGGGGGGAGGGGGAGGACTGGTTTTAGATGCTGTGATGGAAGCTACAAAATGAAAGGATCCCATTTTTAAAAAATGGGAATTCGCACAAACAACATAATACATATTTATACATACGTACACCTATCTAATCTATTTTTACAGATCAACGCTTATTTATGCAGATAACTGACAAGATTTCGACTTGCAAGTGAATCGACCGGCGCTATCTTTAAAGTATACAAGGAACGCTAGCAAACAGCTAGCATGCTACTAAAAGTGCGACTTGGAGAACAACTTTAAAAAAGAATGCTATAGGTGTAAAGTCTTCCAACAAATAGTTACTGCAAAAATCAGGGATATAACAAACAGTTCTTACCGTTCAGGATCCAGAGGAAAACTAAAGAAGACAGTATCTTCCTGATCTGATTTCTGGTTACAATTCGCTGCGGCACAGCAGTCGGGCATTTTGGGCTGCATGCACTCACTCAATGGTTCAGAATGAATATTTGCATCGCACAAGATCACACATAGTTGACTCGGCCGATCGCCTCCTGTGCAATAGTCTGCTCCTCCGTGCTTAACAGCGCAATAGCAATCACTTCCCTTATACTTTATGAGTTTGGGACTTCATTAAGCAAAACTTGATATTTTTTCCTGAGGTCTGCCTAGTTTGGTTTGTTCAAGCGACTGCAACCAGGAAGTACTCCAGTGCAGAGCGGAAGTAGAAACGCTTCGCCTGAATGACAGTGTTCTGGCCTGTTTGCAAAGGTTATACGTCTAATTATCGAAATGTAACTGTATCATACATATTATTGTAAAGACTAAATTAAGAAAATGCAAATTCAGTCAATACTATTAACAGTCTGAATAAAACTACCATCCGCGTTTGAATGAAAACCTTCCCTGACCACGAGGCACTTGAGAAGGGTTTTTGATGTCACGTGTCCTAAATTGTATTGGCTAGACGGAGTCCGCTGTCCGCTTTCATATTTGCATTTCAGGATGGAGCTACTTCTACACTGGGGGGCGCGATTCAACTGAATATAAACCAAATGAGCCTTGGTTTGTGTTTATATGGTCCAATACCTCGCCAATAGTGTAATAAATATACTTAAATACTTAATAAACAGACTTAATCATATCTAAGCTTTTAAGATTTTGATATCATTGCTGTGCTACTGATGAATTTTTCCTGGGATTTGTAATCTAATCTAGTCTATTTCTGGGTATATTTGATACTGAAACTGGGGCGATGTTACAGTTTTTTTACGATCGGATTCACACAATTTTGACTGCTTGGTTTTGTTTTTCTATCGGCCTCACACAATAAGCACAACCACACACCCAATGAGCAAAACACCTCAGATCCATTGCAAATTGAAACACTTTTGTAAAATCTATACACTAATTTAACAAAGCCATATTTTACACACACATTGCATATGACTGAATTTAGTTTGTACCACTTACACACTGCTGTTATAAACCTAAAACACTTTTAGCAATTTGACTTCTAAGTGATTAGAGTAGTGTAAGTGAAGTACACAGAGAAAGTGAAAATACACAATACAGTAAAAACACGAAACAAGACCAATGCTGATGAAAATATTATTTACGTAATTCTCTCCATATAATCAGTCAACATGGAGAATCACAACAAAACATGTCCCAGTTTTCATGCTACTTCTGTGTAAGCTCAGCAAATATCAGACAAACGTGAAAAGATGTTTCCAGTACAGGTTACAATTCCATTTACAGTAAAAAAAAAAAAAAGATCAGAAAAAAATGAAAATACAGTACAAATAAAGTTGCATTTTACCCTGGTGTCTTTTTAGGATGTCAGTGTTGCCAGTGTTGACTGAGAAACCTGATGGACATTACTGTATTGAAAATGGCATGGTCACCAATAATGTTTGCTTGAATTTTTCTGAGCCTGATAGCATTACGTATTTGCCAAAAGCATGTTTATGATCTCTCTATCTTGTTCTTGCGTGAATATGGGCCTGTCCTCCTTTCAAGTCCTCCTTCTTCTTTGAGCACATTTTCCTCCTGCTTCAGGTCTTCCTCTTCCTCTTCCTCTACTTCCATCTTGACCTCAGCCTCATGGCATGGCCTCGGCCTCGGCCTCTTCCTCCTTCTCCTCCTCTGTGGATTCCCCCTTTCACCCTCACTTCTTCTTCTGACTCCTTCCATTTAGGATGCAATGCAATCATGTGTTTGGGCACTTGATGGCTGTGTTTATTTGACCGGCTCATAGGTGTGGTAACTTGACAGAGTGTTTTGGAATTGCAATGAAGTGACCTCATGATATACGTATGTATGTGTAAAGCATAAAAGTGTGTTTAGTGCTTTGCAACTAAATCACTTGTGTGTATGGTTTCGCAAAAAGTGTGATGTTTAAATGTGCTTATAGTTGTGCAAATCTGGGCCGTTGTTTTGCTCCTTGAGTGAAGGTTTCGATAATTGTGTTATACTTTTGATTTTAGTGTGTATCTGATCGTAAAAAACTGTAAAAACACACTATTATGCGTCTTAAAATGAATGCAAAGGTTAAGGCAATGCCTTGAAAATTTGCCACTCACTGTTATTGGTGGCTTATTTTACCCCATTTGAGATTAAAATCAAAGGAGTTCAGTCTAATAGAAGGAAAAGAAGCTGTCCAGTATC
This sequence comes from Sprattus sprattus, assembly GCF_963457725.1. Taxonomy (NCBI): domain Eukaryota; kingdom Metazoa; phylum Chordata; class Actinopteri; order Clupeiformes; family Clupeidae; genus Sprattus; species Sprattus sprattus. The sequence continues at coordinate 73,602,094 of NC_137920.1, forward strand.
TGCCCATCTCAGTCAGTGCGGGCACATGATGGCAGCACTCCGATCCTATCCGATTCTCTCCATGGGGTCTCAATGGGGGGTTAACTGCTCTATCTCAAAGCACATGGAAGTGACAAAAACTAGATCAGTTCAAATCAAATGCGGAATGTTTACATCTGCTACCGTTGATTATACAGTAAATACGTTGTGAAATGAAACAAAACCGTTGATTATACAGTAAATACGTTGTGAAATGAAACAAAAACACACCACAGTTAAAGTTGTATTAGTATTGATTGATTCACATCGATATGAATGGATTACATGACTAACAACAGGTGGAAAAGTAATATGAAAATATTTGTTCACTGAATTAGCGCGTTCTGTCCCAAACAGTTGCGTTCCAGTTTCTAAGTTTCAGTTTCGCTTTCAGTGTTTCAAAGTGAATGAGAGGGAGCACAAGAACTGAGCGTCTAGCAGCGTTTATCATATCATATACATTATATATGATGCATGTATATGTCTGTGGGCACGATCTCAAGCACGTGCAAAAGTTGTTGTTGTCCAATTTGAATCAGATACGAGAGACACATGCGCGCCCAGTCCAATTACCAGCGGAATCGAATCGTGTGTCCAGGGGTTTACATCGGAGTCCAGTCGGACTCAAGTCGGACACAATGAATCTAGTTCTGGGGAGACACATGTGTCCAATATCCAATTTAAATCGGACTGAAATCGGAAATTGGACACATGTGTCCACACTGAGTGTTATTGAGCAGTGGCACAGGATTCATGTCATCATTGTGGATCCCACCACAAGCGCCATTAAGCAATAAAGTTCCCACCATAGATTAACTATTCCTCTCTTTTTAACGATTTGTAATGCCAGCTTCTTGTTGTTGTATTATCAGGGCCCCTCAACCACACACAGGTTTAATGGACATATACCAAACTGTCTTCCTTGTTTTGATTGCTTTGATTCAATTCTGAACATTGCAAAACTCTCATTTTTAGCTCTCAAAGACACAGTCCAGGTTTCATTTTCAGTTTTGAGGCGGGTTATTGGTCGGCTGGGATTGTTCGCCTCGGTCCGAGACACTATTTAGTTTGTTTCCCATTTACAGGGCTGGGTCTGTTAGACCAAAATAGAAGCTAAATGACCATGAGGAGCAATTATCTGAATTCTACTAAATGTCTATTGGATTGGATTCGCAGACTGTACCTTTAACTCCCTGTCTAAACATCTACACCTAGTGAATAAAAACAAGACAATGGCCTATTCTTTGTACAGTGAACTAAAAAGGATGACGTAGGATGACATGCATATGCAAAAATACAATAAATACAATACAAGTCAATTTTACTTTACTTAACTTATTGTTTCAGTAATACACTCTTGTTTTTCATAAATCATATGTTGAAGGGGGAAAAATACAATAAAAGCTGACTTAACTTGACTTGACTTATTCTTTCAGTAATACATTCTTGGTTTTCATAAATCACATGTTGTAGGAAAGTACAACTTTGTGTGGTCAGTGAGTTGGAGAGCTCTAAACAGACTGAGGAATATGAAGGCACCATGACACTCATCATGGTTTTGGGTCTAGTCTTGGAGTAACACCATCAGGTGTGTGACGTGCAAGGGATCTCGTCCAGCATGGGTGATGACACCTTCTCATCCTCCTACAAGCTCATTGTGTCTTGGCAGAGATTTATGTCTGGGTTTCGTCTGAGGTGACCTCTCACCGTCTCTAGCTATTCAATCTGAAGCATGTCGAGTGAGCCGGAGACTGAATCTTTGATTGCCAAGATTTAATCGAGGAATGCATTAAAGTGAAATTTGATTAGACGAGGGGGTAATCAAATAATGGAGAGTTCATCAGAAGTTGGTTTTGCGTCAGTGAATCAACACGGTTTCTGGGAAAGTTAAGGGAACGCTTCCAAGAATCAGGCATACAACTGGCGCCTGAGAAATACGCCCCAGTGAATACAACTGGCCATTTACTGGGCTGAGCATTTGCATAGGCAAACGTTTGAAATAATGCAAGGATAATTTAGGCCTTGTACTTTACTCATGGATCTAGGCTGTTTGGACTTTTAAAGTGTCTCTGCTTAGATGCAGATGAACATGCTGCAAAGATTGAAAACATGCTGTAAAGTGTGAAAACATGCCGCAAATAGTAAAAACATGTTGCAAATAGTAAAAACATGCTGTAAAGAGTGAAAACATGCCGCAAATAGTAAAAACATGCTGCAAATAGTAAAAACATGCTGTAAAGCGTGAAAACATGCTGCTCTTCTTCTGGCTCTCTTCGTCTTCTTCTGGCTCTCTTCGAAGGCGGTCGCATTTTCTCTCCCTCTCCCTCCCTAGCCCTTCCCTGCTTGCTCTTATCGTCTTGTCTGCCTATACTTAAGAGACTCTCTCTGCACCGCTCTTCAAACTTCAACCATGGATTTGATCAGTTGGTCTCTGAACGCAATTGACACCATTTTCTCGACGAGAAGCTCGGGTTCGGGGGAACCTGTCTGCCCT
>NC_137920.1:73609605-73637105 GCF_963457725.1 Sprattus sprattus
TTTTTTTGTCAATGTGTGTGAGATCACGGAGACTGACACACAACCTGGCAGCTCTGACGGGAGGAAAGCTGCAGGGTGAAATGGCAGGGACATTAACTCTAGATCACGAAGAAAATAAAGATGTCACTCGTCTGCCAGCCCGGCCGGCCCTCGTGCTTTACTCAGATCAGACGCAAAGCTGAGACACAAACCTAGCACCTACCCAGGGGCGTAGCCACGTGGTGGCCACGGCCACCATTGGTCAGAGAATGGCCACCCCCCCCTCCAACCTAAAAAAAAATATACAAAAAATCCTCCTGAACAGAAAGGGTATAAAGCTGAAATAAATGCATTAGTATTTGTTTTATCAAGTCGTCTTATATATTTGTCACTTAACGCTACAAGCCCCATATTCGCAGCATGTGTGTGAGTTTTAAAATAGTCGTTTTTGACAATCAAGTGTCACCCCAAATAAAAGACTGGCCAGAGCTGGCCGCCCCAGAAATAATGTCCTGGCTACGCCCCTGCACCTATCCATGATCCACTGCATCTGAGGTTAATGTACACACAATGATTAACCATCAAAGAGCGTTATAAACTTTCAGCCAATGCATTGCAAACACTGCTCGCCCATACACACGCAAGTGCACACACACACACACACACACACACACACACACACACACACACACACACACACACAAACACACACACACACACACACACACACACACACACACACAACCACACACACACACACACACACACACACACACACACACACACACACACACACACACACACACACACACACACACACACACACACACACACACACACACACACACACACACACACACCCACACACACCCACAAAAGACTATCCATCCCGTTGGCCTATCAGAGAAGAAGGCTGTCCTCCCGTGGGCCAGGCTCTGTGAGAACAACAACCAATTAAGGGCTTTTTATTGTAGCGTGCTCCGTGCGACTAAATGGCCTCCTCCGTCCACTCGGCTGATCACCCAACACGGGGACTAACCGAGCGTGAAACGGGCAGCATCTGCTTATCCGCAGATCTATGGAAGCGAAAGGTGCAGGAGGGGATGAGGTGTGGTGGTGCTGGAGAACGAGAGACGCTTGACATCACTCTCTCTTTATCTGTGTTGGCTCGTTTGTGTGATGTGGTGTGTGTTGAGTTCTCCAGTTCCCAGAATGGTTCATTATCATCATGCACTTTGAGCTGCATTTTTTTGTATGAAAGGTGCTATACAAATAAAGCTCTATTATTATTATTATTATTATTATTTTGTTTTGTATCTTCCCATACTGCTAAAAGGCCACAAAACTCCTGTGACCTGCTTTGACCAATTCCCATATATTTTAGTGAATATATATTGATTACACAGCTGTGATTTGTAACGGTGCAATAACATTCTGTCTAATGAGCTTTAATGATTTGATTGAAAAAAAATGGTCGACGTTGACTCATGAGGCCAAATCTGGGTTTTTTTCCCCTCTATCTAATCTATGTGAACTACACATGTTGATATGCATTACATCATGGATAATGATCCAGGCTTTTTGGATTCCTGTGTCTCGTTAAGCTGTTCTCTATCACGACAGATAGTGTGACCAAGAGTAACAGTTTGCCAACCTTTAAAAGACTAAGACATACAGGGCCTTTGCCCATACATCGACTTATTGAGGTGCCTATGTACGTGTGTCCATGTGGTAGTAGCAGGAAATCGCGTTAACAGTAATTTGCAAGTAACGAGTACTTGGGATATTTTATTTTAATAGTACTTGAGTTCACACAAATCAGTTGGTTTCACATACAGTACATAAATATTAAAAAAAACCTGTTGTAGGTATTTCAATGTTGAGTTAAGAAGTAGGGGTGTAAGAAAATATCGATACACTTGAAGATCGCAGTATTATATTTAGTTATACTGTATCGATCTGCTGTTGTGTTGAATGGCTGATGTTTGTCCAATCAGGTGTGATCACCAATATTATATTTAGTTATATTGTATTGATCTGCTGTTGAGTTGAATGGCTGATGTTTGTCCAATCAGGTGTCATCACCAATATTTTATTGGTGCTGTTGAAGTACCAACATTATCTTGGAGGCCCTCCTGAGGAAAGTAATAACATTTCTGGACCCACATGTATTTGGCGCCCATCCACAATGTTACTACACAGCATATGCATAAAGATGTGTTTCGTTATCCAGATATTGAAATTGTACCCAAGAACCACTGCAGTCACCTGGGTTGGTATTTCTTATTTTTACTTACAGTAATAACATATCTCTATACATTTGTCCTGAAGAACACAATTAAGTCAATGTATAAGACTGTCACAATGTTTTTCAGATTAACCAAATGAACTTGAGTAATTAAAAATAAATGAATATAAACAATTAACACAAACCCTTAAAAACACCCTGGATTATCATGAACTACCTCCTTGCTGGTGACAAAATGTCCTGAAATAATCGGTTGTTTTCACTATCCACTCCCACCGATTGCTTTAACTCATTACAAACCGTACGTCCAGCACTCCTGAACATATACATACAAAACATGAGTCAAATAATTACAAAGGCTATGTACAGCAATTTTAAATCATACAGCGTGCCGGATAATATACAGCACATAAAATATCGATCAGACAGTGTTCTGGTCAGAGTCTATAAACCAGTGGGTGACTTCTTGACTCACTGTAAGCTTCCAGGCACAGTTCTGTAAAGCACTTTAAGGCAATGATCATTATTAATTATGTTATATAAATAAATAACATTGAAATGAATTGAATGTCTTCCAGAGATAAAAAAACGTAGCTGCAAGCTGAAATAAATGGATCAATTCTTATAGCGTCATATGCAACCACCAACAGACCCCTGGGCCTCAAAATAGTTGGGTTGGATGAAGCTAGCTGGCATCAAGGGCAACCAGCATTTTAAATTAAAAATGAAGTGCTCCACTAGGTGGCGCTATAACACGAAGTGACCGAGTGTGATACATGACAATGAAACAATACTATGTTGTTTGTATTGTGGATGTCATTACATTGAGAATGAACCCATATCATCATCTTAAATATATGGGTTAATAACAGGATTAACTAGGGAAAGTCCAAATAAGGCACTACAAATACATTTAAAAAATGATTTACAAGCTAGCTGCTTTTGCTAACCCCACTGTAGGGACAGAGAAACAGTCAGTCAGTGTTAAGAGTTTATGAGTTAAGACACCTTTCTGGTTTGTGCTACTATCAGCTCCAGACTGACATCAAGCAACTGCCCAAGTGAGGGAGCTACACAAAGACACGATGCAGGAGGACGCATGAGTTTTACGAGAGAAGGATATTTTTAGTTTGAACTGATGGCCTTTTGTTTACCTCATTAGTTTTGCGTGTTGACTTAGTTGATCTATTTTTCAGCTTAAAAAACAAAACAAAACAAAAAACAGTTCTAAATGGTGGGTTTAAAAAATATTGTGATATACTGCACAATTTTTATTATCAACAATATGACATTGTTATTTCATAATAAAAATGTTGGGTGTATAACTACCCAGCCCTAGGCAAGCACCTGTGACATCATGGGGTAACAGTTGGAGTATAAGTGTGGGGGAGGGGCCTTCCAGGGTGGGCCGCGGGCTTACAGCAGGCACATTTTTTTCTCTCACTGTGAAACAGGAGCCTGCCATGTAAAGTTCGGGAACCACTGGTCTAACGCATCTTCATCCATGAAGGTGTCGTGCAGGACTGACTCCATGTCGCACTCAAAGTGCTCGATGGACATGCCGTCCAGGTCGCTTGGCAGCCTCTCGGGCCGGCTCAGATGGCCAGGGTGCTGGCTCGGTCTGGGCCGAACAAAGCCATTCCTGTTGCTATGGTGCACCAACGGAGTCCCACCCGAGTGAACCATTGGATGGTGGGCCTGACCCAGCTGTGTGTATGTCCTGAGGCTGCCCAGACACCCAGTCCCATCGGTGTGACCCAGAGGCTGCGGCCCGCACCCGTTCATGGCGACTGTAGCTGGGTTTAACTGCCTGTGAGGCTGTGGCCCGCACCCGTTCATGCCGACTGTAGCTGGGTTTAGCTGCCTGTGGACCTCCTGGGGGTACTGGCGAGGGATCGGGTGTGGATGGTGGTGAGGATGTGGAGGCTGTGATGGGACAGGGCTAGTAGCCATCTTCCCTTCATGTCCTGGGCATCCCTGCCCACTGTGGAGGGGCTGGAGACCCCCCCCTCTGCCCCCAGCACCGGCATGGCTGACCATGGTCTCCATACACAGCAGTGGGAGCTCACGGGAGGCTCTCTGGGCCTCGGGGTTGCTGTAGTGACCCAGGAAGCGAACCATCTCCGCAGGCCTGACCTTTGGGTCCGACAGAGGCCGCATGGGGACCGGGGTGAAGCTGTTCATCGGCGTGTGGGTGTAGAGGCTCTTGGGGTACTCTGGAGGAGGCAGTCGTGATGGGGCCACCGAGGGCAAGGTGTAAGGGTGGTGGTGGTGGTAGACGGCGTTGCTCTGCATCATGGGAGAGTCGTGCGACGTCTCCTGCGGCTGGATCTTCTGGGGCGACAGGAGATTCAGATTGTTGAGCAGACCCTCCATCATGGAGTTGGCAGAGCTGCGATGACCGAGAGAGCCGGCCACCTCAGCCAGGCTGGGCAGCGGGGTCACCATCTTTGCCCCCGACCCTACCGCCGGGTAACCCAGGTGTGCCTCCGCACCTTCGCCAAGGTCGTCTGTCGGCTCGGGCAGGAACGGAGAGTGGCATCTGCTCAGTGTACTGGCGTCGGAACTCGCGCGGGCCCGGAACGAGGTCCACTCCTCGAAGGTGTCGTTACTGTGGGAGCTGGGACTACCCCCCAGCCAGGAGGAGTACTGGGAGACGGGGCTGCTCGTGTTCTCGTCCATCACCCCCTGGACGGACACCTGAAGGACAGCAGAGGACAGGTTGGCCTTGTGTTCTGAAGACCATTATCGTTGAAGACTTTATGCATGCAATGTTGCGCATTAGCTATGTGGTGTTGTCTGGACCCCAGGAAGAATAGTCTCCACTACGGTGTAGACTAATGGGGATCTTTAATAAACTAAACTAAACTAAACTAAGTAATACTTGCAATGATTTGAATCTGGCCCTGGTTTAATATACAGACAGATGGAAACAGAATACGTTTGGTAAAACAAGCTCAAACAGCCCAATTAGACCCTTGTACTCACAAAAGATGGGAGAGATTCGACCTATCAGGTCACACATACAGTAGACTTGCCCAGCTGTCTGTGTTGTCTGTGTGTAACCCAGACGACTGTAGCCCCTTTGTCTTAACCTTCTCTAACCTGCATCTCATTAACCTGTGTGTGACCTGCGTCTTCTTTTATCCAGCGTGTGAAGCGACGCCGAGACCTCCCTGCCTCACCTTTTTCTTGGCGGCTCGTCCCCGACTCTTGGCAAACTTGTTGTTGTTGTCCATGGAGGCGGCGCGTCGCCGTGGAGGCTTGCCGCTCTTGGTCCCCTCGGGGTTGACCATCCACCACGAGCTTTTCCCTGTGCCTTCGTTCTGGACGCGCATGAAGCGACTGTGGAGGGATAGGTTGTGTCTGATGGAGTTCTGTGTGGGGGGGAGACAAAGACACATACAAATGCATGAGAGCTAACTCTTGGCTAACTCTTTCACTAGCTCTTCCACGGACAATGGGGATACTGACGCCTGTAAAACATGTAAAAAATAAAACATGTAAAAGTCTTTAATGGTTAAACAAAACCAAAAAGGTGAATATAAAATACTTTACAAAATTATATTTCAATGTACGTACGTACATCCATAGTTGTACAAAAACCAAACCAAGAAAATATAACCAATCAGCCGGCTCTTGGCTAGCTACTGGCCAACTCCTCACCAACTCAATGAACACTGCATTGAACATGGTATTAAGCATTAAGCACTTGGCATGAAAGCACTATTTCTACTGAGGCAATAGGTTAAGGAGTACATATATATTAATGATATACACATCTTTGTTGAACTTGAAAGTGTCTGCTGAGTGAAGAAATGGTTATTTTATCATCGTTAGTAGTTTTTTAAAAAACAATTTCAGTGTACATCCAGAGCTGTACAAAAAACTAAACAAGAATATACATAATTCATGGTCTCCCGAACACACAAAGAAGGACAGTCAACCCAGAATAACTCAAAATTAGCTCAGGTTTGGCAGCACAGAGAAGACATATTCCAAAAAAATTAATGTGGCCGTTTAAATGCAAGGGAGAACCTCTTAAGAAACTTTAAATAAACAGGGGTATGACGAGTGAGTGCACACATACGTCTTTAATGATAGTTTGTCTGACTCTGTGTATATTTCTACGCCTGACAAACCCAGCGCTCTGCTAGCAGCAACACAAACCCCTGACTGACTATGAGGAGAGACTGGAGACAGGACACAGACAGACAGACAGACAGTTAGACAGACAGTTAGACAGACAGACAGACAGACAGACAGATAGACAGGACACAGACAGTTAGACAGACAGACAGACAGACAGACAGACAGACAGACAGACAGACACAGACAGACAGACAGTTAGACAGACAGTTAGACAGACAGGCAGACAGTCAGACAGACAGACAGTTAGACAGACAGACAGACAGACAGACAGACAGACAGACACAGACAGACAGACAGACAGACAGACAGACAGACAGACAGACAGACAGACAGACAGACAGACAGACACTCAGAAACATAGAAACATAAAAAAGGCTCAAGTACCACGTCCCCGGCAGCTTTAATCACTGCCTGTTACTCATGTGGTCATTTGTGTGGTGATTTTCTGCAATCATTTCCTGCAGGTGAAACACACTGCATCAGATGAGACAAGTGGTGACCCAGTGAGTAGGAGATACTGGGGTGATGCTAAGTCATGCTAACCGAGCTCAGTACTTAAAGGCACCCAGTGCAACTTTCGAGGATTGAGATTCGAAAACTAAACATTCAATTTCTAGTCTTTTTTACACGTAGTAAGTTTCAATAACTCCATACCATTCCATATCGACATTCAAGTAGCAAAGATGAGACGTCGTTGTGTGGTGAGAACTGATAGAAAATCTTAAACAACAACAATCGCCTGTGGGAGGAGGCCATTTTTCCATTGACTGGAATCCTGCTTTATTTATTGGTGGCACCAATAAATAAAGAAAATGGCGGCGATTGTTGTTGTTTACGATTTTCTATCAGTTCTCACCACACAACGATGTCTCATCTTTGCTCCTTGAATGTCGATATGTAATGGTATGGAGTTATTGAAACTTACTACGTGTAAAAAAGACTAGAAATGTAATGTTTATTTTTAAGCCTCGAAAGTTGCACTGGGTGCCTTTAACCAGGGATTCGAGTTTAGGTGCTGGGGTTGAGTTTTCTATTCTAGCAAACAACACCACGTAGCTATTGCTGGAGAAACATACGCCACGACATTTACGCTACAACATTATTCTGACCACGGACTCTCAGCTCACAAAACACTTCGCTTATAGCCTTGAGTCTGGAAGAAGATTTATGGTAAAAAACAAACAAGTCTAACGTCATTAACGAGCTACTGGCAGCAGATGGAAATAAATATGTGTGGAAGTGACCTGTCCCTACGCTAAACTACACAACAAAAATATGTTTTCATGTTGGGTGAAAGGGACAGTTATGAAACCTAGAGAGGCACGCTGAGGTCAACATGTCTTTTACTTACACAGGGAGGGGCGTGGACAGGGGGGTGGACAGACCAAACAGGTGAACACGAGCAGGGGGAAACAGGTAGGAGAATGAGGAAAACTAAGTATAGAGTGTATAATGAGGGGGAAAGAGGGAGTGTTGAAGCACCTATGTTTGTTCAGGGGCTCGTGTTTGTGAGAGACAGAGGGAGAGAATGAGAGAGAGAGAGAGAGAGAGACAGAGCGAGAGGGAGAGAGACAGAGCGAGAGGGAGAGAATGAGAGAGAGAGACAGAGCGAGAGGAAGAATTGAGAGAGAGAGAGAGATCAGACCACAAATGTAGACAAACAGACAGACAGAGAAAGGGAGAGAGAGGGTGGAGGGTTCGAGGTGCCAAGGTAACCAGTAAGAGAGGGAGAGAGAGAGAGAGAGAGAGAGAGAGAGAGAGAGAGAGAGAGAGAGAGAGAGAGAGAGGGAGAGTTAGAGGCCGACACACAAACATATAGAAAGACAAAATAGGTTGTAGAGTTCGAGGTACAGAGAGGGAATGTACATAGGCAAAAGAGAGAGCGAGAGAGCGAGAGAGAGAGAGAGAGAGAGAGAAAGAGAGAGAGAGAGGTGTGGCTGTTTTCCTGCTGCTCAGAACAGCAGTAGGGTCGCTGGGTTCACCACACAGTGTTGAATAGAGGGCAGACACCCCCCACCCCCCCCCCCCCCCCCCCCTCTGGCCCCCACCCCTCGCCGTGTCATTGACAGACGTATGCAAAGAAGCCTGAGGGTGGGTGGGGACACAGACATGACATCACAGGACCGTCTCATGCCTGCTTGACTGTAACACGACCCCTTCAGCAGCGGCGGACCTTACCTCAGGCCCCGCTCCTCAGACTGACACGCAGTGGTGAGATAGGTCGGAGCTACAATGAGCCTCTTTATTCTCCCATGGTGAGAGACATCAACAAAGACTGCGTGGGACAGATCGGGGGGACAAGACGGAGAGACAGATGGACAGATTTAAAAAGACAGAGATAGACAGAGAGAGAGCGGGGGTTCAAGAGGGCAATGTATTCAGAGGAGATAATGTTTGAGTTACGAGAGGAGGAAACTTTTCCTGTGTCGGACAACCAAAAAAAAAGGAGGATGTGCTTCCCCTCTCTGTCTCTCTGGCTTAGCAGTCTAAAGCTCTCCTTCTCTCCACACTGTTTTGTGTAGGGAGGTGTTCATGAGCAGTTAGTCCACAGTTGTGAGGGGGGGGGGGGGGGGGGGATTGGGCTTTGTGCTCTAATATCCATAGTAAGAAAATACAAGAAGGTAGCATGATTGAGCAACTCTTAAGAGGGACACATATTCAATGTGCAATAGATGGAGACAAGAGCCTCTCTCTCTGCCCATAATCTGCAGATGAACTGCCTCAATCAGAGGAATTACACAAAATAATGGAATTCCTCCCATGCCTAAAGGGTAAAGAGGACAAATGGAGTTTTAAACACTAATCTGAATTAGCCCCCCCCCCACAAAAAACAGCTAAATAAATAAATAACACGAAATAATAATTAGAAAGAAACAGACATATGGACATAGACAGACAGGCAGGCTGATGGTCAAACTGAAATACAGGCAGGCAGGCAGTCAGGCAGGGAGGCAGGCAGGCAGGGTTAGCAGGCAGAAACAAAGGCTATGAAAGCCCCTTCAGGTTAGCCTCTGAGTCAGCAGCACCCTCCCTCTGCCAGCCCGTCCACACAGGAAGTCCTGGATGGTGCTGATACGGCCACGCAGGCTTTGAACTCCATGACGCCCACTCCATGACATCAGTAATATTGGTCTGGGTGGAGATTCAAGGCTGCTCCCTCTCTTCAGAGGAAAACACAAAGCGTGTGGTGACTGCATGGTGTCTGCTTTCACACTGTGAACATTTGATTTTCTCTCGCCTGTGGTGTCCGCGGGGTTTTAAAAAGTATTAAAAAGGTGATAAATCAAAAATCTTCTTGGTAAACATCTTTCAGCTTCATGAACAATGCCCGAGTCAGCAACTCGACATCAGCTGTAGCCTCTCTTGCGGTCTCAGTTTTGCGTTGCCTATTCCACCCTTACGTTAAAGTAACACTATGCAACAATTTGACACTTTTTGAGATATGGTTGTATAGGCAACTAGTTTTGGTACCATCCTCAAATTCATTTTGATAGCATATGGTCATGTGAAAGACAGATAAACACCTGTGTCTTCCCCACTAGCCATCCAGGATATGCCCTATGTAGTTCTGTGTAACGGGCTGGTACACCCTGCAAAAATTTAAGAAAAGCTTTCACATGAATGACAGTGCCAGCTAAACTGCCACCAGTTAGTGTGTTGGCAGGCTTCAATCAGTGTCAGCTGGTGGTGTTTGCAAGGTTTTTGCATCCCTTTTAGGTAGTTAGCTTACTAGTTTTGAAACAGAACTCCGTTTTGCTGCTTTAAGAGACATAAACCTCCAAAACTGACCTTTGACCTGTTTGTGTGGCTTTTCATATGACCGTTCATCAAATGCTCAGATTTTGACAGAAGATGCACCTGAAAGCGAGCACTTTGTGAACAGCCGAATACATTTTCCTCTTCCAGGTACCAATGTTCCTGTAGTTCAACTGGTGGAGGTAGAGTGCTAACAGCACCAAGGCTATAAGTTCCCCAGGGATCACCCATACTGATACAAAATTATGTGACTGCAATATTGTTCATTGATTTAGATAAAGGTGACTGTGTATTTCTGTGACAATGATCATCATTAATGAGAGTATCATGAGCCTGAGAATGTAAACGAGCAGGCCGAAACGCGTCTGTGGAAATAAACTGGTCTTAATATTAATGAGAAAAGCTTGAGAGTGTGGTTCTATTCTACTCATAGTTAACATTCTTTTACTCGCACCCGAAAACGCATTCATATTTCTTTTGAAGTAGAGCGCGCCTATCCCTACTAATGTAAAGGGGTTGTCACCTTGGAGATCACCATCTGGGTTCTCCTCAGAAACCCCACAGAAAAAAACATCTTCGGTCCCATGTAAGGTATCCATGGAAACAGCATCCACCGGGCTATTTGTCCCCTTTCCCACATACCTTCCCCACATGGTCACGGCAAACCCGCTCTTTTGGTCACGTCCGGTTTATTTCGGACGCTTCCTGAGTCCGAGCCTGGTGGCCAGGGATGTCTCAGAGTTCTGTTTGCACCTCCATACATGGAGCCATGGATGTCAATCTGAACTTCAAAGCATACTGTTGCTTGTTGCTTGGCGTTTGTTGCTTGGCGTTTGTGTGACAAACAAACAAATGCTTAGTTTCCATTCACATCCAATATTCCGTGGCACGGCTTAACAAAGGTGTTTTGGTGTCTGCGCTAAGGCAGCTCACTGCTCCGGGTTAGTGTGTAACTGCACCTCACTGTGTGTGTGTGTGTGTCACTTCCCTGGATGGGTTAAATGCAGAGGTGGATTTCAGAGTGTGTGTGTCGACACCACCTCTGCCGTAGAGTCACTTTAATGCACGTTCAGTTTAAGGATTTTTAGAGCAACTTTAAACACATGAACCCCTTACCCCATATTCCAGTCTCTCTCAGACCTATATAATACTGAACCCAGCTCACTTCTGCTCACAGACTCTGTATTATACTGTATGTACAGATTCAAGGTGAACTCAAGGCATAAACATACTATGCCAGGCTGCCCTCATAATCATGTGCTAGAGATTTCAAGATTTTGAAATGAAGACACACCCAATGCACCGATGGAAGGTGGCGGCATCCTGATGCCAGCCTGTAACTGTGAAGCCTGTAAAGCCTCTCTGTGTACACACGCACACACACACACACACACACACACACGCGCATGCACTCACACACATACACTCACACACACACACACACACACGCGCATGCACTCACACACACACACACACACACCCACACACGCGCGCATGCACTCACACACACACACACACACACGCCCATGAACCATGAACTCACACACACACACACACACACACACACACACAAACACATGCACCTGTGTGTGTGGACAGTTGTTGTCTGTGTGCCAAGCTGCATGGAGCAGGCGTGGCAAACGCTCAGGTCACAGACCACTGAGAAAAACAACAAGTTCCAGTAGGGTGCCACACACCAGAGCACACTCCCTCCTCTGTGCCCAGCGCCCTGCACCCTCCCCTGGGGAGGCCAGGCGAGGGGCCCTGCAGACGGCTGGCCAAGAGGGAGAACATGGCCACCTCAGTCACCTGGCTGATGAGCACAGTTTGCTAAAAGAGCAGCCATGTTTGGCGTACTGTTGCCAGCAGGAAGTGGGACCTACAGCCCCCAGGGACATAAATGAAACATAAATGGCTCTCCTCTCCTCTCCTCTTCTCTTTCTCTCTTCTCTTTCTCTCCACTCCTCTCTCTGTCTCTCCACTCCTCTCTCTCCTCTCCTCTTCTCTTTCTCTCTTCTCTTTCTTTCCACTCCTCTCTCTCCTCTCCACTCCTTTCTCTCCTCTCCTCTTCTCTTTCTCTCCACTCCTCTCACTCCTCTCCACTCCTCTTCTCTTTCTCTCCACTCCTCTCACTCCTCTCCACTCCTCTTCTCTTTCTCTCCACTCCTCTCTCTCCTCTCCTCTCTTTCTCCTCTCCTCTCTCCTCTATTCTAATGTTATGTCATTACTGCTTAATTTGTATGATCTCAACAATATGATTAAGATCACTGCTATTTATGACAAATGGCACATATGTAATACACATACATGTAATATATAGTATATGACAGAATTGGGATTTTCTAATTTGTTGTGTGTGTGTGTGTGTTTTTTTTACTCTCCCCCCAATTCTCTATTCGTTCCTTTCTCCGTTCCTCTGACATGCTCTCATGCATGTGTGTGCGTGTGTGTGCGTGTGTGCGTGTGTGTGTGTTTATGTTTGTGTATGTGTGTCCGTATGTGTGTCCCCCCCCCCCCCCAATTCTCTCTCCGCCCCTCTGACATGCTCTCATGCCTGTGTGTGTGTGTGTGTGTATTCAGGAACATCTATACATCTGTTCATGTATAAGTGTCAGGATTGTGTATAGGGGAGGTTAGCGAGTATTTTTGTATGCATTCTTTAATGTGTGTGTGTGTGTGTGTTTGTGTGTGTGTGTGTGTGTGTGTGTGTGTGTGTATGTGAGCCTGTGTGCATATGTTTCTCCCTGGCTTTCTCCTCTCTGACCTCTTTTTCCAGACGCTCCGAAGGAAATGCATCATCACTCACTGTGGGGAACATAGCCACAGGAAAGTGCACAACTAGCCTTGAGTCTAGGCTCCATGAAGCTCCATAAAGGGTCATATTAACATGATATGATAAGTCTGAGTCTAGGCTCCATGAAGCTCCATAAAGGGTCATATTAACATGATAAGTCTGAGTCTAGGCTCCATGACGCTCCATAAAGGGTCATATTAACATGATAAGTCTGAGTCTAGGCTCCATGACGCTCCATAAAGGGTCATATTAACATGATAAGTCTGAGTCTAGGCTCCACGACACTCCATAAGGGGTCATATTAACATGATATGGTAAGTCTGGGATATCTCACTTTATATCCCCAACTCCCAGGCCATAATATCTAAACCGAGCTGGCATCTAATGCTCCAATGAATCTCATTTAAAGGCTCAATCCAGTACACTTTTTGTCAAATTCAGCATATTGCTCCTCATGGAGATGTCTGTTCTACAGTGTGCCCTTAAGAAGAAAAAAAAAACAAGGAAAAACCACACAGCCCTACACTGCTCTGTGGCCCTACTATGAGGCCTCTACTATTAAGGCCTCTACTATGAGGCCATTACTATGAGGCCATTACTATGAGCCCATTACTATGAGGCCATTACTATGGGGTCATTACTATGAGGTCATTACTATGAGGCCACTACTATGAGGCCATTACTATGAGGCCATTTTATCTTCTCATGGACTTTGTATCTACTGCCAGTCCATGAAACTCACATAATATCATCCCCCCTTCGGTCTATATCAGCCTATTCGCCGTACATCAGTCTATATCTACGACCAGACTCCATGGGGGCCCTAATTTCATTGACGGGCAATGAGCCAAGCAACGATGAGCAATGAGCAAAGTCCGTTGGGCCAGAACTAAAGCGAGCGCGTGGCGTATGGGATCATTGTGTTGACCCACCCACACATATTTGCGCCTAGGATCTTGCTCATGGTATCAAATTAGCATAAAGGTTTTTTTGTCAAGTTATTAAACTAGCATGTGGCTAATGTGTGTGGCGGACTTGTGCCTGTCGCCTTGCCCGCTGTCCACTGCCCCGGTGCCAGGTGCCCGGTCAATGAAAGTAGGGCCTTGTGCCTCTGACCCTGGGCTGCTCCGGGGCCTTGCTCACTACTTCCTCACTACTTTCCACTATTTGCAGCTCTGTCACAAGTAAAGCACAATGCTATATGTATATGTTATATGTAAACACCCCACCCCCATGTGTACATGTTCTCCCTATGTGTATTGTTTTAGTTTTTGCATTTATTGTGATTTTTGTATTTATCGTGATTCATGTTTGTTTGTAAGTGTAAGCTACTGGATGACCCTTAATTTCCCTCGGGATCAATAAAGTATCTATCTATCTATCTTGCTGTGAGTTTGAGCGGCGCTGTGTTTGGGTAAGAGAGGAGCTGGAGGCATGCGAGCCGGAGGAAGTGAGAACAGAGCTCAGGAATGGAGGATGTGTGACGCTTTTCCCCACAGCCCCCCCAGGCCCCACCCATGGGCTCCACAATGATGGAGGTGTTCGGTGTCACCTCCTGTTATTGTCAAGCTGACCAGGAACATTTAATGGACATACAGTTGGGTCTAAATATAGTGTGTGTGTGTGTGTGTGTGTGTTTTTGTGTTTCCATGTGTGCGTGCGTCTCTCTTTCCCTGTGTTTGTGCGTATATGAGTGTGTGTGTGTGTGTGTGTGTGTGTGTGTGTGTGTGTGTGTGTGTGTGTGTCTACAGTGTGGCAAATTCCCTGAGAATTCCTATGTCTGACTGACGCACATTGACACTGTTGTGGTATTTGTTGAGCCGTTTGGATTGAAGTAGGCGAAATTCCTGAAATGCCTGAAAAACCAACCAAAACCAACCAAATCAATACGACTGATCAGAGTGCAAACAAATCAGACCCCAAAGACGAAAGCAAAGGTTTATCTTTTTGAGGCTATTTAAATGTGATATTATCACACCACACCCTTTACCAGAGTACTCACAAGCAGATTTGGGTCCATTCCTTCCAGTTTTGGTAAGGTTTCGAAAATCTATAAAAATGTTATCTGTCTGTGTGTTGTGAGTGGTGGGAGGGTGTCTGGGTGCGGTTGAGTGGCTGTGTTGCACGTATGAATGTGTGAATATGAGTGTTGTTAAAATCATAAGGAGGTGTATAAACTGTATAACATTACAAAGTATGCTGATACCTGTATTGCCTCTTGTATGCAATAATACAAATAATTATATATAAAAAGAAAATGTTATCGAGCTGCCTTCAGTCGGATACCGCATTTGGAACAACCCAAGGAGTGCCCACCCCTGAATATCCTGTGGCCTTTGATGCCACCAGGAGTGGTAAATCAGAGGAGGAAAGGAAACGGCACTCAGAAGCTTAAAGTTTAGAGCGTTTCCTACCTCTGCATGGGATCAGAGTAGAACAAACACATGCCCGCAGTGGCACATGCTTACAAACATGTCTGATCTTTTTTACTACTTTGTAGAAGTCAGAAACGTCTTTTTGCACACGCCAAATCGCACCCCGACCGTCCCTACTACTGTTACTACTACTGCTGCTATTACCACTTCTACTACTACTGCTATTACCACTACTACTGCTGCTACTACTACTATTACCACTACTACTACTGCTATTAATACAACTACTCCGATTACCACTACTACTGCTTTTACTACTAATGCTACTATTACCACTACTACTACTGCTGCTACTACTGCTGCTATTACCACTACTACTACTGCTATTAATACTACTACTCCGATTACCACTATTACTGCTTCTACTACTACTACCTTTTCCATCCCCAATTTACTGACCTTTTTTTCTATCCGTTGGCCACCATCTCCTTTGCAATCAAACAACCCCCCCCTCCCCCCACATCTGTCAATTGGATCGGCCAGTGCACCCATGGCTAAAGCCACATTAAACCCAACACTTCATCATACTACTACCACTACTGCAACTTATACTACTACTATTAGTACAACTACTACCACTACTAATAATGCTATTACTACTACTACTGCTGCTACTACTATGGCTGCTGCTGCTGATGCCACTAAAACTCTCCATGCAAGTCCTGATGGAACCAAGAAAAGATGAAATGTGAGCAGTAAAGATTCTGCTCCCCCATTGGAATGAATCATACCCTAGGGTGATACTGGGGTCAAAGTAGACATGATGTTGCTTAGTATAAGTCCTGACTGTGCATGGCATCTGACTCTGACATGGCACTATACTCTATTGTATTTGTATTACATTGTAATGTAGCATTAGGCTTATGATGCCTATAGGAAGAACTGAGTGTGCGCATGTGGGACTGTGAGTGATAGATACCTCAACATATAGCATATTCATTTCTATGATGGGTGATTCTTAAAATGACAAGAACCGACAGACACTATGTCATTTTATATATATATTATATATTATGTAATTTATATATATATATTATATTATATTATTATATAGTTGAACTTCCATAACCAGCCTGTGAAGTTTACTTTGCCAAGGGATTTCTACTTCAGGGGACACTTGTAATGACAGCATATTCTCTTGTTTGCTCTGGAGTTAACCAGTCAGAACGAGTGTCTACTCCTGAGGCCACCGGCCTGTTTGTGGGCATGAGAGTGTGACAGAGAGGGAGAGAGAGAGAGAGAGAGAAAGAGAGAAAGAGAGAGAGAGAGAGAGAGAGAGAGAGAGAGAGAGAGAGAGAGAGAGAGAGAGAGAGAGTGTGTGACAGAGAGAGAGAGACCCGTACAGGGGAAGAAGCATCTGTGGAGGAAATCTATTTCAGAAGTTCAAAGCTCTACAGGGTCGCGGGGTTCATCGGACGACACTGAACCTGCGGTTAAACATTTGCACAGCCACCTCTCGAACCTCTCCCATGGGGAGCGGGCTAGTAAAGCGCGCCATTACACACTGGAAAACGTGTTTGTGAGATGAACATCTGTAGATTACCACCGCTATAATGGTTATTACACGTTTAAGGGCGTTTGTTAAGACTCATATTAACATAGTAATTCTAATTGATAGTATATTTACAAAAAAATATATACTTATAATTCTTGAACATCAATGCTTTTGAAAGGGATGTTCTGCCCTCTAAACAATAAGAAACATGCCTACTGCAACTGATTGGTTGAAGAAAAACTGAAATCAGTTGAATACATAATGGGTTTTCCTGTTACGCTACATGACAACCAAAGGGCCTCTTCTTAACCATCACTGTCACAGGTCATAGGACACTGGAATGGAACCACGAGCCATGACAGCCTGACTGACCTAAATTATTTCTGAGCTTCCCACAGGTTGTTGTATCTTGCCTCCCATCGTGTTGACAAACAGCCCTTACATTTGTAACACACACATGTATGCACACACACACACACACACACACACACACACACACACACACACACACACACACACACACACACACACACACACTTCGTATGCTTACACACACACACACACACTTCGTATGCTTACACACACACACACACACACACACACACACACTAGCGTGCATTCTTTCCATATACTGTAGTTCTTTCATCGCTTTGCATTGTAGCTTATATTAGATGCACGCTATCAAAACACATTTCCCCGATTTCCCGTCACTGACGACTAAATATGCAAGATGCTTTAGTAGTTACTAAAACATAACGCCCCACCATTTGAGCGATATGACACGTCTTTACCTTCCATCCGGCAGAACTGTTGCTGTCCCCCTTGTCCTTAAAGTAAGGCACACTTTGCACCATCCAGTCATAAATCTGAGACAAGGTGAGCCTCTTCTCGGGGGAGCTCTCGATTGCTTTGCTGATGAGGTCGGCATATGACATATTACCCCAGGCATTCCGTCTGGAAGAAGTGCCTTTCTTCTGGAACTGGGCCGCTATGGAGCTCGATCCATTTGCTGGCGAAAGTGGGGGCACCTGTTGCTGCCGGGGTAGTTGTGGACTCGACGGATGCTGCAGCAGCCGTTGGTGTTGCTGAGGGAGACGATGACAGCAATTCTCCAGGAAATCACTGCCCAAAACTATTGTTTTTCTGTCGGTGACATCCTCTGTTTCTTCCAGCAAACTTTGGTTGCCGATGTAATCAACACTGTTGCCCGGCTCGTGTTTAACCGAAGAAGCAGGTGAAGATGTGTTTGAGCTGTCCGGTTCGTTAGTTTCGGGTCGACGTAACGGCCAAGTACAGGACCGTGGTCGGGAGAGAGGTTCGAAATCCGGATCAATATCAATCAGTTCCTGTGATGACTCTGCCATATCCCACCAAAAAACAAGGTGAGTCTACTGGACCCACGCACTCTCACTGAGGAGATTTAGACTATATCGCAGACATAACAAGCCTCCCCTTCAGACGAATTTAAAAAAAATAAAAAATAAAAAAAAGATAAATTAAAAAGCCGTCAAGACAGTGGGTATCAACCGCTAACAAGTTTCCTTAAAGCTCCGGCTCTTTGATTCATGTCTGCACAACTAGGCTTCTTAAGTTGCAGCGCTCATGTAACCTGTCACAGGTCATATCTGAAAACAACGCTCACTCTATAACGTTAGTCCAGCGCTTCACACACTTATGAGTTTGGAACGCCCACAGGTTGACTGACAGCCATTTACCACCAGTGAAAACCCTTGCATAACTTTAGTTGATAATTATTACTGGCTATTTATTTTTTTAGTAAATTATTTATTTTTTACTTTTTATTTTTGTAGTCTTTGCTTTGCAACCTTCAGCGCCATTATTAAGAAAAATGACTATCCAAGGCTTAGAGTAAAAACGAATTACAAATAATGGTGGTTACATAATGATACATGATACAAATTAAGTAGAAAAAGTTCAGCCAATCTTCCTCAATAGGCACAGTTATCAACATTTTGTTCAACAGTGAAATTGACTGCTCTTTTTGTGATAGATTTGTGCCAATCATCGAATGTTATGTGTCAACTCTGAGTCCTTACAGATCTGCATGAGTCTACCTGCCTCAATAATAGTGTTCGATCAATAATATAGCCTATACATCTATTGAACTAGATAAATAGTTGGGTCTTCTTACAGAGTTTTGGAATGCATCCATAACGGAAGTATTCTGTTTGTTTTGTAGTAGCACACAATCACACACAATGACAGCAGATTAAATAATCTGGCTCCACACGGTGGGCAGAAATTGCAGACATAATTTCAGAGCACTAATACCTCACTTCCTCTGATGCAGGGGCGCATTTCTAACAATTATGCAGGCTTCTTCTGGCGTAGGATCAACTTCACTGTCTAGATTGATGCCACAGTATTTAGTTATTGTTGCTGGTATTTGAAAAAAGGTGGAATAAATATGTTGGATAAATCCCAAATACTAGAGCCATGGGGGGTCTAATATTCTCTATGATTGCTCTATGATTTAGTACATTACTGTAATGTTGTCTGTTTGCATTTATGTTTTATTGTATTGTTTTCCATGATCATTTTGAAATAATGTAAAGCTTCTTTGAGTTCCCTGAAAAGTGCTCCAAAAATACAAGATATTATTATAATTATTATAAGGTTTGCCCTAAAGACGGTGTTTAGATTTTAGCTGGTGTTTGGGCCGAGGATAAAGGCCTCATCCCATATTTGTTCTGAGTTGACTAGCATTCATAGTGACTGTAGCTGCCGGCTCAACGAATCTTGCAATCTCTTCTTGTGTAGGCTAAGTACGTCACATGGGATGTGTCTGGCCTTGTAATAAACTGTATCTCTAAAGCAGTGCACCGCTAAGTCTTCCAGCAGTGGCTGAGAGCTGCATGACATGTAGTGTATTTCATAGGTCAACTGCTCCCTCTACAGGCTGGCAGGGGTACTGTTAGTACCGTAGTGAAAAAACTAGGTGTTTTTTTTTTTTCTTCGCTACAGATGGAAATTTTCCAGATAAACAATTTAATCTCTCCACTGTTGAACATCAGCATGACCACATACCGATAGTTTTCAAAACTGCAGGGAGTTGTTTAATTCTGATGCCCAATGTAATGATGTCAACATTTCAAAACATAGCTTTATATGGATGGAAATGTGTTAAATAAATGCACATTTATGTGTGTTGTTGGGGACACATTGGCTTGAGAAGTAGCAAGTACATTATAAATACATAATAATAATAATAATAATAATAATAATAATAAAAATAGAAGGACTTTCGTCCTTTTGAAGAAACCTTATGTTTATCATCATCTCATACAGTATATTGTACAGATATCGGCATTCGAAGAAGCAATGATTAAATACTTTATTAGTTATACACATATATTTAATTACATAGATCAGTTGCTATTGCTAAATTAAATAGCTCACTTGCTTTAAAAAGCTGTAGAGCTTACACACTGAGGCTGAGCTGATGATCTGCTTTAGCAGATGGCATGGCAGTGTTTCTAAAGACCCGGCAGCTGATTCAACCCGCTTCAGAAAAAGGCACCTTCTCTGGGGGCACCAGACTTAGTTTTATTTTTATCCATATTAAGATCTGTGGTGTACCTGAATTTCCTGTGACACGCCACCATTTGTCATATTTGGCTGCATGTTCTAGTGCTGGACAACAGCTCAATGACTCTGGACAGATGTTAAGCTTCTTCATGTTGGGAGGGAGGAAGGATGGAGAGGAAGGAGGGAGAGGGCTTGTGTTATACCCAAACTCTGAAGTCAGAACTCTTAAAATGATTTCTCTCTTTATTTGAGAAAAGTATATTTGTGTCGTCAAATTTCACTGTGACCCTGAAATTCTCTTTTTCTTTCTTAATAAACATACGAATTAACAATGATGAAAATTATACAATTATATCTGTGTCTAATAATATGTAATGATGTTGCAACAGTGAGTATTGATACAGTGATAGTGAATGATGGTGAACCTTTGTAAATAGTAAATCCTCACTATAGTGACATAGTGAAGACAGTAGAGAGTACATTGTTAATAACCTAATTATGCTACTTAATTTATAAAGTTTTATGAAGGGAACTGGCAGATACAGTATAGTAGGAAACAAAGCAGTGATGAAAGTGAAATAATTCAGTTTCAGTTCAGGATTCTAGATGGTCTTGCCAGTCTTAGTTTAAGTAACCTTTCAGTGATAAGTAAATTGTGTCATAGTCTTCAACAAACACATACATTTTTACAGTCATATTTTCTCTTATAGCAATAATGGTTTATCTGCCTGTTATAATGGACATAAGAATCACCATAGAGAGAAGAGCTTTCACATCGGATTCTTGTCCTTTGAATTATCAGACTAATTTAGTCCTCTAAGCCACTCAGCTGGACACCCCGAGTATCCATGACAACCACTGGGCCTCTTTTTCCATTCTTTTAAAGTCTTAATTGTGACTGTGCCTGGTTTCCAAGAATGTGAGGAGGGACTACAGTTTGTCCTGAGGTACTTTCTTCAATATACATATATATTCACTGTATTAGTCACTGTTGTAAGGCGACCTTGGGTTTCTTGAAAGGCGCCCTATAAATAAAATGTATTTATTTATATATATATTCTTTTTTATTATTATTAGTTTGTTTGACTGTTTTGTTGACCCTCTTATCAGTGACTCACTATTACTATTTTTTTTAAAAACAATTACATTCCCTAGCCACTGTAATACATTTCTTCGAAGAACATTAAAATGGACTGAATGCAAACCTTCAAAACAAATGGATGACAAGACAACCACGAAAAATCACACAAATGTTTGTTTTGTAAGTGTTGTTTGTTTTGTAAGTGTAAGCTACTGGATGACCTTAATTTCCCTCGGGATCAAGTATCCATCTATCTATCTATCTATCTATCTATCTATCTAAATGTGTTCTCATTTTCAAAGCACAAAAGAGCATTTCCGTCTTCTCTCCCCACAATGTCCCTCCCCTGGTGATGAAATAGCATGTGCCAGTGTCTCCACTCTACATATGTGTGTGCGTGCGGTGTTTAGAACAGGCCTGTTGTGTGACACGCAGCTGGACTGGAGCCAGGGGATCAGAGCCACTGGCAGCCCTGTCTCACTCTCCTGCTGTCTCACCACTCTCTAGGGCCACTGGCAGCACTGTCTCACTCTCCTGCTGTCTCACTCTCCTGCTGTCTCACCCTCCTGCTGTCTCACTCTCCTGCTGTCTCACCCTCCTGCTGTCTCACTCTCCTACTGTCTCACCCTCCTGCTGTCTCACTCTCCTGCTGTCTCACTCTCCTGCTGTCTCACCTCTCTCTAGGGCCACTGGCAGCACTCCGGGGGCTGAATCAGGAGGAAGGGAGACGGGCCCCTCTCTCTCTCTTGCGGGGGCATCAGCGGGTGACGCCAGAGGTAAACTGACAGCTCAATGGCATGACCAAGATGCCAGCTGCTCCCTCCCTCCCTATTGTCTCTCACTTCTCATCTGTCTGTCTCTCATTCTCTCTCTCTCTCTCTCTCTCCCCTCTCTCTCTATCTCTCTCTCTCCCCTCTCTCTCCCCTCTCTCTCTCTCTCTCTCTCTCTCTCTCCCCTCTCTCTCTATCTCTCTCTTTCTATCTCTCTCTCTCTCTCTCTCTCTCTATCTCTCTCTCCCTTCTCTCTCTCCCCTCTCTCTCTCCCCTCTCTCTCTCTATCTCTCTCTTTCTCTTAGACAAGAAATCTGGATTGGCTGAAAGATCAAAGTAGGTGTTTATCCATTGTGTGTCTGTCCCAGATATCTCCAGGATTTTGGTGTGTCAGTAGTTATCAGACAAAAATATACTCTCCAAAAAGGACCAGGAAGTGATGAAGGAAAAACTATAAGATACTATTGTGCTTGTGACACAGAAGTAGTGTTCCTGGGCGGATGTATGGACAGACTGTGAATTGGCAGTTCATGAATATTGAAGCCTGCTAACAGGGAACAGGGGAGAGCGAGAGGGAGAGGGGCGTGGACAAAGGGAATGAGTGCAAAGGAGGAGGCGGAGGAGGAGGAGGAAGAGGGGGAGGGGCACCAGGAGGGACAGAGGGAGGGAGGGAGGGGGGAGTGATGCCGTCAGTTTCCGTAGCGATGCGCAGGCTCAGCGAGTGAGGCTGCTGCTTATTGATTGGAAAACAACAGTCATTGGCTCTGCAGACGCGAGGGGGGGGGGGAGCCTAGACAGTGCTGAGGAGAACAGAATAGAGAGGACAGCGCAGCCATTGTGTATGTGTGCAAGTCTCTCTCTCTCTCTCTCTCTCCCCTCCCTCTCTCTCATTCTCTCTCGCTCTCTCTCTCTCTTTTTGCACTGCCCTCTGTCTTTTTCTCTCTCGATCGCTGTTTCTCTGGTGGCTGGTTGAAGGAATGACTGTGGCTGCTGTTTTTTTGTTCTTCACAAGAGCTGGGATCTGCAGATGAAGGCGGTGTAGCGGAGTCAGACCAGCGCCGCTGCCGAGGAGGGGCTCTGCTCTAAGACAAGCTAGACAAGAGGAAGGGCTTTTATACACTGTAGCAGGTAACGTGCTTATTCTTTTACCTCCATCCTCCATCACCCATCCCTTCCTCAGGTCTATGACGCTCTCTCTCTCTCTCTCTCTCCCCCTCTCTTTTCCCCCTCTCTCTCTTTCTCTCTTTCCTCATCATCCGTCTTCATTTTTTTTAAATTTCTGCTCCATTCCTTGTCCTCCATCTTTTTGTTCCTTGTACGAAGTGTAACCATGGTTTCCGCCTCTTCTTCATCCTCATCTGCCATTATCCCTCCCCCCCGTCTCTCGCTGACTCGTTCTCACGCCGCTCGGATTGTTGTTATGAAATGCAATAATATATTTTATTATCACGCTAAACGGGCGGTCATTTTGAGAACCGTAATAAATACCCCCAAATGGGTTTGTTGTATTTTCAGCTACCATGATACATGAAATACATTTCTGATTAGATGTGCATTTTCAGAGGTAAAATTGTTGTTCCATCTCTCTCTCTCTCTCTCTCTCTCTCTCTCTCTCTCTCTCTCTCTCCCTGTCTTGTGCCGCCATGTCTCCCGCTGAAGCAAAGGCCATTCCACAGCACCTTATCCATCTATCTCTTGTATGCCAATGGCGAATGTAAACACACCATGTTCACCGTAAAGGTCAACCCGGCCATATGGTGCTATAGCCGTCTCCAGATCCACCAATCTATTTGCACATAAATATTACATTATTTCCAAACCAGTGGCAACGCAGAGTAGTGCATTTGAATAAGGCAAGGTTTAATAAGAGGCATGGAATTCCTTTTTAAATTAATATTTCTATTTCAAAATGTTTCTATTTCACATTGGTGTAGGGATACACGGTTACATTAGCAGAGATATTTTCTTTCTGTAAAAGGAGATACAGTGCACAGAGTGGTATTACAGAGTAGTTCAGAGTGTTAGCACAACAAAGGCACTTTGTTTATACTTTTGTTTGAAGGGTATTGTTACGGGCTTACTTACCTGGTTCAGGTCAAGGCCAAGGTCAAAGTGATGTCAGGGTAAAGGATGTAGTGTCAAAGTGAAAACTAAGAAACAGTATTCCTTTTTCTCTCTTCTCCTGTTCATTCATACACACACACACACACACACACACACACACACACACACACACACACACACACACACACACACACAAATGCATACATTCACACAGCTGACATCAATAATATATGTTGTTGATGACTGGGCACAGTGCTGGGTAGCGTAATGGGAAGGTAAAAGCTTATGCAAGGGTGTTTTAAATGGATTCCTGTCTGCGCTGGGCTCTGCATCCCGGCTTTGAAGGCTGAGCCATTAGAGCTCATTCATTTACTCTGACAAGGTAACAGCTGATGCAATATTCTAGATACCTTGTGCTTTAAATGTGTTCATTACAATCAAACAATGACTAATCTAGTTTAGCAAAATTCCCCTTTTCTTCAAGTTATTATACTTCTGTTGTGTTTTGAGAATAGACTGTTAAACATTTCTTTGTTTTTCAGTGTAAGGAAGGGCAGACAACTAAAATAAATTGTAATGATTGAATACGTTGCCATGGTTATCTGAAAGTGCCAAACCATATTAGATGTAAAAAAAAACAATAGAAGTAATTTCATGAAGTTGAAGCAATCCTGTTCCCTGTCAATCTTCTGCATTTTAACCCTTAGTTTTTGCTGTCTTTATTTTCTTTCTGAAGATTATTTGAGTATAGTTTTGTGTGTATTTCTGTGCAGTGGGTGGTGAACAGCATCAACAGTTAAACATAATGAATCCACGGGGCTAACATGCTTCTTCTCTCCCCTCTCTGTCCCCACTCCTCCTTTTTTTATTTTCTTTTCTTCGCTTTCTTGTCCTCTCTCCGGTCCTTAATTCCCTCCCTCTTTTCCCATTTATTCCTTTCTTCTGTTCTTCATGTGCTTTCCTCTTTCCTTTTCTCTCCTACCCTGTCTTCTGTTTTCCTGTCTCTTTTCATCTCATCTCTTCTCCTCGACCCTTTGTCCCCTCTCCTCTCCTCTCCTCCCCTCTCCTCTCCTTTCCTCTCCTCTCCTCTCCTCTCCTCTCCTCTCTGCGTTTCTCCTCTGCTCCCCTCTCCTCTCCTCTCCTCTCCTCTCCTCTCATCTACTCTCCTCTCCTCTCCTTTCCTCTCTTCTCCTCTCCTTTCCTTTCCTCTCCTCTCCTCTCCTCTCCTCTCCTCTCCTCTGCTCTGCTCTCCTCTCCTCTCCTCTGCTCTTCTCTCCTCTCCTCTGCTCTTCTCTCCCTAGGGGATCTTCTGTGCGCCGAGCTAAAAGGCAGAAGTGATGGAGGCCCCACTGGTGTGCCTGGATGAGGAGTTTGAGGACCTGCGGCCGTGCCGGCTGGAGGACCAGGAGCCGCGGCGGCCGTACGGGAGCAGCCTGGTTCCCCTGGCGCCGCTCGTCCGCGAAGACTTCTCGGAACTGGAGAACTTCTCCGAGATGATGAGCTTCAAGTCCATGGAGGACCTGGTGAACGAGTTCGACGAGAAGCTCAACGTGTGTTTCCACAACTACAACACAAAGACAGAGGGGTTAGCGCCAGTGCGGAACAAGGCCCATGCTGATGAGGATGAGGACAGACTTCAGGATGAAGAGTAAGGGCTTTTTTTTCTTCTGCTAGTTTTGATGTATGACAGTGGTTCTTAACCTGGGTTCGATCGAACCCCAGGGGTTCGTTGAGTCACTCTCAGGGGTTCGGTAGGGGTCAAGACACACACAGTATGGCCCGGTTCACACTAGCAAGACAGGCCGTTTTTATACATACATACGTTTGAAGAAGTCATATTTAATATTTCAAATTACGAAGGGTTCGGTGAATGCACTGATGAAGCTGGCAGGGTTCAGTACCTCCAATAAGGTTAAGAACCACTGATCTATGAAGTAATGTCTTTCACGAACCCAGCAGGACATACTGCTGTGCTTCATACATATGATAAGTAAGGGATAAGGGACGACACGCCGGTTGCAGAAAGAAATGCATATTCAAGGCAAAGCTAAAATTCACGTCTAGAAAGGTTTTTTTCACAAACCCTTCGTATGGTTTTGTGAGTTTGTATTAATGCCTTTTGAGAACAACCCAATGCTCCCATTCCTGGTTTCTGTGATGTCACACGTGGCTCTCTCTCACGCCTTTCAATAATTCAGCATATTTTGGAACACTTCAGCGCCCTCCATTGTCTGGCTCATATTTTCCCACAGGCAGTCACCAGTTTCAACATTGCGTCATTTTCCCCGTCAGGCGAGAGGAGTTGTTTTTCTGATGACAAAAACGAGACAGCTCTGTGACAGGCGCCCCCCGGGGGTCTTTGTTTATTTTCAGAAGACCTTTTGATTGACCACCCACTGCTTGGATTCAGTATAATCACGGGTACCAGCACACTGACATGAATTTTAATGTCAGTCAGAGCCGGTGAATACACAATACTATTTTCGGTTTACTACAATTGAAGTGACCTGAAGTGTCCTTTATGTAATTATCGTGGTAGTCTGTTTCGTAATTATGTGGTCAGGATCCCTTTCCCATTCGTAGTCAGTTGTAAAGTGCCATTTAGTCAGCCGTAAAATGACTCTGAGCACATAGCACGCTGCATATATGGGCAAGTGTGTGTTGTGGAGGAGTGTGCTCAGAGCAGGATGTTGTTATTTTTCTATCATGGCAGACCCTACTGTGATATGTACCTACTCCCTGTCGTGATGCCTCTTGGCAGGGACAAGCGGCCACAAAGAAGAGCTGATCTCGGTCCAGTGCGTGACTGTAGCTTAGGAGCAGAACAGAACAGAACAGAACAGAACAGAACAGAACTCGGTACCAACTCGTTCCTGTTGCCCATAGTCAGGTCGGATGCACTGTACTGGACTGGCAGGCCAGATGTGAGATATGCTGAGGTCACTGGTGAATGAACGCTTGTTTTCAGCATTACTGGACACTTGGCAGTGCCCTTAGCAGGCACAATACCACAGACGCATTGATCAGGGACGGGAACATGTGAATAAGGATGAGCACAGACTGACTGACTGACTTGGACATATCATCCGGGTCTTCACCTGGCCCTGATATGGCCCTGATCTGGCCCTGATCTGGCTCTGATCTGGCTCTGATATGGTCCTGATATGGTCCTGATAT
>NC_137920.1:73644605-73667105 GCF_963457725.1 Sprattus sprattus
TAAGAACCACTGCCCTATTGTGTTACAGTACCCAACGGTACTCTACCATGATCCCCTATTGTGTTACAGTAGCCTACAGTAGTCTCCCACAATCACCTATTGTGTTACAGTAGCCTACAGTAGTCTCCCATGATATCCTATTGTGTTGATCTATATATTCTTTATGTATTGATCCCCCTGTTGTGTTGATCTATGTATTCTTTATGTATTGATCCCCCTGTTGTGTTGATCTATATATTCTTTATGTATTGATCATCTGCAGTTCTTTATGCCATGAAGGAAGACAGTGAAAAGGTCCCTAACCTGCTGACTGACTACATATTAAAAGGTACCGCCTGCACTCCCGTTTGGCCTTTGTTTTGATTATTTTAATATTTAATAAAGCCTAATGCGGCATGTTACAGTTATAGTAAAAATGAATATAGGATATAAACAGTATATTCTCTTTTCTTGTTCTCTTTACCTGTTACTAAGCACTAAGGGCCTGATTTACTAACATTGCAACCGCAGCTTAATCTGCGGTCGCACATTAACGCACGGTGTTTTTCCGCATTTTCCGTGGTATTTATCAAACCAGATCCACACTGGGCACTCTGTGCTTACTCCGCCCTTGAATCTAAACTCATTCATATCGTTCATACACAATATTATTCTTTGGTATTCTATGTCGACAATTTCCAGAACAACGAAATAATTAAAAAAAGATTTACAATTCTATAATGCAATAAAATCTACAATCTGTGTTTGTTTCAGTGTTGTGTCCCACCTAAAGTCGCCAGCGGACCACCCAGCCAGGATGTCTGTGGAGGGGTACACCCAGCCTGCCAGATCACTAACCCCCGTCCCCCCGTCCCATGTCCCTCGTCCCCCCATCCCCCCATCCGCCTCCCCATGCCCCCGCCCCTCCCTGGCGCCACAGATCACTCAGCCAGGATGCCTGTGGAGGGGGTACACCTAGCCCGCCAGTCCACCCCCCCCCCCCCCTCCCCTCTCCTGCCCCCCCCAGCATAGCTGCATGAGCTCCCAACTCATTAATGCCTAACAGCATCGTTACTGTACATCTCTTCATCGTACTCCGCTTCTCCGAATGAGTCTCGGCCTCTGCTCATGGATCCCTTTCCGCTTTCTGCACATAAATGTACATACGCACAAACAGATACACACATGTACACACACACATGTACACACACACATGTACACACACACACACACACACACACGCACACACACAAACACACACACACATATATACACATGTACATGTACATGTGCATACACACACACGCCCACAGACACACCACACATACACACACACACACACACACAAACCACACATACACGCACACACACACATATACATACACACGTACACACACACGCACACGCACACATATACATACACACACACCCACACACACACATATACATACACACGTACACACACACGCACACGCACACACACACACATACATACACACGTAAACACACAAGCACACACACATGCGCTTGAGCATCCACTGGGCCTGTGTGCCGACCGCCTGGTGCTTCTCTTGGGCTTGGCCCTGCTTACGTACGGGCTGAAGGACATATAAGCTATTACAGGGTGTAAAATATTCTGTGACCAGATATTTTCAATAATAATGCTGATTAATATTAAGAAATAAAAAAATGTATGTGTCTCCTCGTCTAAAGGCCCCGCACAGGGACACCAATGCTCTCTGTCTCTCAGGCATAACCCAGGAATGTCTTCAGTACGCTCAGTCACAAGCCATAACCCTACTACAGATAAACACAAACAGGTTTTCAAAAAAAGGAACTAATGTACAACGACTTAGTCTTTTTGATATATTTTGTACATGTTATAATTATTATTACTATTATTATAATTGTGCTTTCATCTCTGCGGTGTCATCTTAGAAGGTGCACGTGTATTTCAGTCACATTTACCAGTTGTATTAAAAAAAAAAAAAACACAGAAGAATCGTAAAGTGACTTCCATAATTAAGATGACTTTTAATTTGTTACGCATCATTATTACGTGCCCGAGTATCTTCTCCTTCCTTCCTGTCACTTTTCTTCTGTCACTAATGTTTTGTTTCTTTTGGATGTAAACGGGGAGCTGAGTCATTCCACTAGGTTAACTCTCACCCCTGGTAAGATCAGCTCATATCATTAATGTGTATATTTCTTATTCGCTAAAAGGCATGGAGGAGAAAAAACACGTTTATTGCTGAAAAAATAAACCTTGCAGAATGATTGCCACTATTCGGTGTCTTTTAGAGTCATTCTTCGTGTTTCTGAACCCTTCTCTTTTCTTTCTTTAATGGAATACAGGACATTTCTTAGACAAAGACATGAACTCAGTATGATCATTTACAAGAACCATTAATCTGTAACTGTGCATTTCTATGTCTAACTCCCAGGAGAATTTCCCCAAAAAACACTTGTGCCTCTACTGCCTTATTATCTTATATTATAATAATAATAATATTAATAATAATGATAGTAATTAATGACTGCTACCTTGTAGCATCTCAGTGAGAGTTGTTTCCTCGTGTTCCTCTTGCTGAGCGTGGCAGTGGCGTGCATGTTGTTGTGATGTCACAATCATACAGCACCCCTGTCCCTGAAATACTACGGCCATCAGACGGGGGCAGCAGAGAGCAGTGGAAAATGCTCTACACAGACCTGGTCAAAACAGCACTAACGACTGCCATTCTGAAATGACTGTGATATGATTGGCAGCCACATCGCATCGTGTTGTGCCGGAAAGCCCACGAGCCTCACATGTTTTTACACTTTAATGAAGCGCCTTCTGAAACCATCAAAAACAGTTTATCTTTTAATCCAAAATGACAATAAAAGTCTTTCACACGTTGCTAGGTAGGCACCCAGTGTGAAAAACCCCATGAAATATGGCATTGGAAATGAAGTGATGTCAGTAATGTAATATATGCATTGAAGTTTAAACAATATTCTCACGTAAATCTAAAGAGATAACAATAAACATGGTCTAATAATAAATAGAGTGTCTCTTAAAATCATGGATACTGTATTTGGTGCTTCAATGTAGGAACAAACAAAACAGTGATTCTAAAAAATACATCGTTTGAGAAATAGCTGAGAAGTTATGTGGGTGTCTGGCAATAGACAATCCTTTTGGCATCAACTCAAAAGCTACAAACTGTCAAATGACAACTAAATATCTTCATTATCAGTCTCAATTCTTTATCAATTCAAAAATGTATCTCATAAAAAGAGTGCAGGATAAAAACATGTTCACGCAGCAAAGTAAAACATTAAAACGCAGACAGAAGAAAAAATAAAATGCTAACTAACTTAAATAAAACATTTTTTTTAAGATCAGGGACATCACCTTCCTGCTTTCACCTCTTAGGGTTGGCCAACCTCCCGTCCTGTCATCCAAGTAAATAGTGCTGGGAGCAGTGTTGTAGTCCAGGGTATTCGCAGGTATACGGAGTATACCCATTTATTTTTCAGTCAGCATTGAGTATACCCACTTCTCAAAACAGAGCGTTTATCCTGTGCTGTATGAGCTGCTTAAAAAAAATGAAGAGTATACCCACTTCTCCAGGGACCACTACACCACTGGCTGGGAGTGTGCTGACTCGTCCTGTCAATCAAGTCCATAGTGCTGGGAGTATGCTGACTCGCACAGGCAGCCGGGTTCTGGCCTCGTCTGGGCCGTATCTGGGCCAAGTCCTATCCAATCCAGAGCCAGACGTAAGATTGACATGACTGAGGGAAATGTTTCAGGAAAAATGCTCAAACTCACTTTGTTGAGAGTCAGAAAAAAAAGTTAATTTTTTTAAGTGCTGACTTTGCCCATAATTAGGACCCCTACGAAGACACTAGTCATCGTATTTTCAGCATTGACTCATGCTTATGATAATCATCATTACTTATAAGAGATGAGATTTTTGATCG
This sequence comes from Sprattus sprattus, assembly GCF_963457725.1. NCBI lineage: Eukaryota > Metazoa > Chordata > Actinopteri > Clupeiformes > Clupeidae > Sprattus > Sprattus sprattus. Next base: position 73,648,554 of record NC_137920.1, read on the forward strand.
CCGCAACAATGTGTTAAATGCATTACAATACATAGTACAATATGTGATCTAATTTCATTCTATTTAATGATGATGTCCTCGATGGCCTGAACTTTATTTTTCTGACATGACGAGGTCTAAATATACACCTATATATATATACCTAAATTCTAAACGTTAGAGGATGTTTTTTATATGCACAATCTGTAAGTTGGTGAATATAAATGTATTCATTCATTTGTTTGCGTGAATATTCATTTATTTGTAATCTATTCAGGTGTTTAGTAAAGGGGCTGTAATTGCACCCCTGATGAGGTTTAGAAATGGCTTGTTCCTCACCTGCAGAGAGCTCTGCTTTGCAAGATGTTCTTTTCTACTGAATGAACTAGAAGTTTACAATTTTTTATTTCATATGAGCCACACACTTTCCCTTTATGTCATCCAAATAACGTTACTTTCATTAATTAAAGGAACCTGAAGTGACTTGTGACCTAGGCTTTCTTTGGTTTAAAAAAAAAAAAAATCGAAAATAATGACTGACATACTTATAACTAAAGGTTCCCCACCCCCCCTCCACTGCATGTCCTCACTCAGCCCCTGGTCCCTGCACACCTGATTAAAGCCAGCCCAGCCTAACCAGGTGCCTGTTCGGCTAATCAAAAGTGCCATTGATAAGGTCAATCAGGTGTGCGGGGGCAGGGACAGCTGGACACCTGGGTGCTAACAATACCAGTGTCATGGGTTAGATACCTGGGGAGCACTCATACTGATGAACGTGAAGTATATGTAAGGGATAATGTATAGTCCGAAAATAAATCCCGAAAGGGCGAATAGTACCCCAACGGAGGGGAGCGGAGGGCTATACATTAGATTACATTGTTTCGTCCTGAAGGGATTGAAGGGACTGACCGGCGGACCATACATTATTCCTTACGTTATGTGCAACGTATTTAGCATCTACTAAAAGAATAAATGCAAACAGAGGAGAATGATGGACAGTTCTGGATATTAGAATCGTTTTATAGGTGAGCACATGTACGAGGATATAAGATATGACCGCAGAGTCGTTTTTGGGTGAACTACGACTTTATGCTTCCGAGATACTGCTGCTGGCTTTACTACGGCTTTACCTAACTTTAAAAAGTCAACCTGCCTACACCGACTAACTGTTCCGAGTGTTTACTTTACTATAAAAAGCAAACTTGCTTACACAGACCAACTGTTCAGAGGGTTTATTTTACTCTAAAAAGCAAACTTGCCTACACTGAGTAATTCTTCTGAGGCTTCATCTGCCTCTAACCATCAGATGCCAGTGTATATGCAACCAAAGCATTAAAAACTTCACCACGATGAGAGGAGCTGGAGAAGGTGGGTTGGTATGAGGTGGGTGAAGGCATTATTCCTGTGTCGCTAAAAAAATAAAATACTGTCAATACAATTTCAGATAGATACAAATGGATTGAAACTTACATTAGTACTAATGTTTTGTTCTAATAAAGGATGTTGCTTCTGGGCAATGCAGAAAAATTAAAATTTCACTTCCTTTCTAAACCTACACTGAGAAAACATAATATAAAAAAATACATACAATCTCACTATAAAATAACATCGCCATGAAACATCATGAAAATTATCTTAACAATATCTTTTTTTTTTTACAGATGTTGCATATACTTAATAGAAATGAAGAAAAAAAACAATATATAAAAAAGAATAATGAAAATTACATCATGCCACGTGTCCTCTGAAATGAATTCCAAACGACTTTTCATCGTCACGTTACAGTAATATTCATCGAATTTAGATCGGATTCGCCGTCATTCTCCTCTCTTTTGCACCACGGGCCTCAGAGCAGCTCAGTACTTGAAACAGTGTGTGTGGGTGGTTGATTGAAACAGTGTGTGTGGTTGGTTGAAACAGTGTGTGTGGTTGGTTGGTTGAAGTCAGCAGTATTTCATGTAGATTGGCGTCAGCCAGTATATCCAGATTCAGTATACCCTGTATGGCTAGCGCTGAGCATGACGGACTGGCATACGGACGGGGCGCTAGACGAGAGAGCCAGCCTGATTCTGGGCGGGCACCATAATGGGCACCCCTCCCATGCGGGAGATGTTGGCGGCGGTCATGCCGGTGGGCACAGGGGGCGGCCGTGGCACCTGCTGTTGGGCGTGCTCCAGCCTTGGCAGCGTGCCGCCGTTGGCGCCGTTGGCGCCGTTGGTGCTGGGGGGGGGCCGTGCGATGTTGCTGGCGGAGGCGGAGTGGGGCAGGGTGGCGTTGGTGTTGTAGCCCGGTAAGGTGTCGGCGGTGGGCCGGGGCCGGTAGCCAGCCATGCTGCCCGTGGCCGTGAGGATGGAGGCGGTGTCGGAGGGCGGGTGGTGGGTGTAGTTGTGGTTGCTGTGGTGATGGTCCCGGGACAGCGGGCTGGTGTGCACGGAGGACAGCGTGCCGTTTTTGGAGATGATGGAGCCGCTGCCACTCTTGGCCCAGGAGACGCGTTTAGGAGCCATGGCGTCCTCCCTGTCAAACACAGACAAGAGAAGCGTTAAGAAGCGTTTAGAAGCCATGGCGTCCTCCCTGTCAATCACAGACAAGAGAAGCGTTAAGAAGGGTTTAGAAGCGTTAAGAAGCGTTAAGAAGCGTTTAGAAGCGTTTAGGAGCCATGGCGTCCTGCCTGTCAATCACAGACAAGAGAAGCGTTAAGAAGGGTTTAGAAGCGTTAAGAAGGGTTTAGAAGCGTTTAGGAGCCATGGCGCCCTCCCTGTCAATCACAGACAAGAGAAGCATGAGTTTAGAAGCATTTAGAAGCGTTTAGGAGCTATGGCGTCTTCCCTGTCAATCACAGACAAGAGAAGCATGGGTTTAGAAGCGTTTAGGAGCGTTTAGAAGCGTTTAGGAGCCATGGCGCCCTCCCTGTCAAACACAGACAAGAGAAGCGTGAGTATGGCTACCCATAAGAGTATCATGTGCTCTATGATGGCACGGCCCCACACTGGATTGGCAGTCCCGGACATGGGAGATGGGGATGCAAGAAGGCCAAAACCCTGATACAAAGATACCAAAATAATAATTTACCAAAAAGATACAGAAAGTGTCTCTTACTTGATGTCATTAGCCAGATCATCCTCCACGTCCCTCCTCTTGGTCCAGAGGAAGATGAGGACGAGGATGATGAGGATGAAACCCACCACCGAGCCCACGGTGGCTCCTGCGATTACGCCGGCATTTGTGGCTGTAGGGGAAAAAACAGCATTACACCATCAGTTTCAATTCAATACAATTCATTTTAATTCTATTTATTTATATGAAGGTCATTAAAAAGAGCACTCTGGCAACCACAAGGCAATAGCCATCATGCAGGTACTGCACAAGCACAACAGCATAGAGGACTACTGTCATGGAGGACTACAGTCATGGAGGACTACAGTCATAGAGGACTTCCGTCATGGAGGACTACAGTCATGGAGGACTACAGTCATAGAAAACTACTGTCATGGAGGACTACTGTCATCGAGGACTACAGTCATGGAGGACTACAGTCATAGAGGACTACTGTCATGGAAGATCACAGAGGACTACTGTCATGGAGGACTACAGTCATGGAGGACCATAGAGGACTACTGTCATGTAGGATCATAGAGGACTACTGTCATGGAGGATCATAGAGGACTACTGTCATGGAGGACTACAGTCATGGAGGACTACAGTCATAGAGGACTACTGTCATGGAAGATCACAGAGGACTACTGTCATGGAGGACTACAGTGTAAGTGAATGAGACACCATAGACTCCATTACCCACAATTCCCTTATCACATTTCAATTCTTATCAACACCGGTGACCTCGCAATTGGTCACATCAAAGTCATAAAAAGGGTGACGCATTTTGCCCCTTAAAACAGTGATTACCCCCCAAATCTTTCTCTCTGTACGGTGGTCTCACACGCGTGAACATCGTTCAATTAAGAGATACCCTCTCTGCAGAACAAAGGACAACGCACGACAGTCGTATTGAACTTTTGGCCGAAGTTAAGAAAATACTTTGACGCGTCTAGTTGCAACCAAGTTATACCGGTAGTATATTACTGCAGCCCAGCAGTATTCTGAGTAGGATAAGGCGACCGGCTTCCCTTATTCGTTTCTCCAAGTCGACAGAACTTTACATCCTTCTAAATCAGCGGACCTCCAGCAAGGCCTCCGCGAGTTCAGCCGACGGGCTGCAAAGAAAGGACAGACGGACATCCATTGAACCTACGTGACGCGTTGTTCCAAGGATTCCGCGAAAACACCGTTGAATGCTTAGCAAGAGCGTTCTCCACGTAAGGCTGACATCTGGGCAGAGATTAGTCTTATATGTGTGTTAATATATGTGTGAAAGTATTGTTGTTTTATTTCATTCATGATTTGAATGCTTACTTTGTAATTCACAGTGCATGGTTTGTAACCGTGCTATATCTTGCGTTCGTTTTTACTTTTGCTAACTTGTTAGAAACGTGCATACACCTTTTCTCTCTGTCTCCCTAACTCCCTCAATCACCACGTCCACATCGCTAGTTCAGTGCTGCTGAAATATATTGTATTGAGTTGAAGGCCGACTCTATCCTTGAGATAAGAATCCTTTGTCTGTTGTAACCTACTCATTTAAAGTTGTGCCCATCCTCCAATTTATAGTGGCATACCTGCGCACGCACGCACGCACACACACACACACACACACACACGGATGGGCAGGCTCTCATGCCCCCTCCTCTGAAATCCCAACTCCACTTTGTGCCTTGTTTCAGTGTTATACTCAGTTGTTTATGTGATTAGTATTAGCCATTCATTACTGTTCGTTACCTTTAATAAATTGTTTATTTAGACTTAAACAATTGTCTTGTTGGTTGTTGTTCCAATATTCCACTGAAAGCCATTTTCCGCCAATCAAGAATTCCAATTGCCTTCACTTCTCTGATTGTTCCATGAAGTGTTATGGACTTTGTAGTGATATTGTAGTACGATAGTATTGTGGTACCATACTTAGACTGTAGCATAGTGGTATAACTAGAGCTTTCCATTATTTTAGTAATTTAATTATAAAATATTAAATACTAAATTTACTGATTATTAAATTTTATGAGACTGATTTAATTAAACTAATGTAACAACCACGGTTTTACCTACATAATATGGTGCCCCCTGTGAGGCTTGGTATTGTTGGCTTCAGTGATATTGTTACAATAACAAATAAGAATCCAACCCCCTGAGTAACTCCAGGACCTTACCAGGTCCATTGAAACTTCTAAGGCATAGATCAAATGTGGTTTTGAATAATTTTAGGTGTTGTGTACTAACTGTTTAATACATACTAATTATCTAACAGTCCCTGTTCCAGCCACACTGTAAGTATAATTAGTGGGAGTCCATACTTGTGATACCAGCAACCCATTGGACACACAAGTACCATCTGTTACCATAGCAACCTGTACAATCAGTGGTAATAGTTGTAACAAGAGAGTAACTAGCATTTTAGAACTGTAAAAACAACACGGTAGTTACCTAGCCGTGAGTGTAAGTCACAGGTTCGAGTCCCTCACCTGTGCATCTCCTTGTTTTGTTATTAAGCATAACATTGTTGTAGTTTGCGTTGTGACTACTTGCATTAGCTTGCATTAAAAGGGTTAAATTAAGCATCAGTGATCACGTCACTAGCTTGCCAGGCGTAGTTCCGTGCCCCAGACTAGGCAGACAGGATGAGCCCGAAAACCCCACACACGCCAGGAGCTGAGAACCTCCCTCCTGTGGAGTCAGCCCAACTTTTAAAATTTGTGGCAGACCTCCTCAAAACCTCCCCTGAGGAGAGGGAGGCACTTGAACAGATGAACCTAGATGAGTGTCAGTCCAAGATAGGCGACTTAATCAGGCATGTTCATAATCCCTACCGTAAAGTCTCCACCAATCAAGGAGTGGTAGGTAGATTGTTCCTGTTTCATCACCAGAGCACCCGCCTGGAGATAGAGATTCTCCGCAAGGAGAACAGGAAACTGTATTCTAGTTGTGACAAACTAGACACACACGGACGAACAGGCTCTCATGCCCCCTCCTCTGAAATCCCAACTCCACTTTGTGCCTTGTTTCATTGTTATACTCAGTCGTTTATGTGATTAGTATTAGCCATTGATTACTGTCTGTTACCTTTAATAAATTGTTTATTTAGACTTAAACAATTGTCTTGTCTGTTGTTGTTCCAATATTCCACTGAAAGCCATTTTCCGCCAATCAAGAATTCCAAATGCCTTCACTTCTCTGGTTGTTCCATGAAGTGTTATAGACTTTGTAGTGATATTGTAGTATGATAGTATTGTGATACCATACTTAAACTGTAGCATAGTGGTACAACTAGAGCTTTCCATTATTTTAGTAATTTAATTATAAAATATTAAATACTAAATTTAATGATTATTAAATTTTATGAGACTGATTTAATTAAACTAATGTAACAACCACGTTTTTACCTACAACAGTCATGGAGGATCATAGAGGACTACTGTCATGGAGGATCATAGAGGACTACTGTCATGGAGGATCATAGAGAACTACTCTCATGGAGGACTACAGTCATGGAGGACTACAGTCATAGAGGACTACTGTCATGGAGGACTACTGTCATGGAGGCATTTACAAATACAGTACGTATTCTCATCTATTCACTCATGTTTATCCAAAGCCACTTAAAATTAACAGAACCGTGCAGGAATATGTATAAGTGCTCTCTGGGTGTTTATGACCTTCACTCATGACCATGGTCCATTAAGCAAGTGCAGTAAGGTGAGCCTGATCTACACACCTGTGATGACCTCCAGGTTGATGAAGCAGGTCTCTGCGCCGGCTGTGTTGGAGGCGTTGCACACGTACTTCCCTGACATGCTGCTAGTGAGGTTGGTCAGCTTTAGGGTGCCTGCTGTTTCATCTACGGGTGGAAACGGGGAAGATGACACGTGGTAAACAATAATAATAATAATAATAATGCATTTTACTTGTAACGCACTCTTCATTCAAAAGAATCTCAACACTCTTACAATCCTGCAGATGCTATGGATAAACTTACGGAAATATATATCAGACTTAGCGGAACGGTGTCGAATATCAGCACGCGTCAAATATCGGCCGAATTCGGCGTTGACATGTTTACATTCACTCTCCCGATCAACTTCGGGCAACTATGTTTATACCTAACGTTAATCTATAAATAGACATAGTATAGCGATTTCTTAACAAAGCCGCCGATATTCTACACAGTTACGCTACATAGGGTAGTTATTTCAGTAACATGTACTGTTCTGTATGAGGTGGGTTGCTTGTTACTGTTAATAACCACTTCAATTACATTATGTACAAGTTTTACCATAGAGGGTCTAACAGCCTCTCATCGTGACCCATCCATGTACAGATGGCCGTCTATATCACACTTTTCCACACATTCACAAGATGACAAAGCAACCTACATGCCCTACTTTTATAACATAAAGTCAGGAATGGTAAGCCTTAGGATCTTATTAAAATCTTCATGAACAGTCTGTTGAGTCAATTAACTACTTACTAAGCATAAGAGCAAAGAAAACACTTAACAATGAACTTCTTACTGAGCATAGGAGCGGAGATAACATTTAACAATTAAGTTCTTACTGACCATAAGAGCAAAGAAAACATTTAACAATTAACTTCTTACTGAGCATAGGAGCGAAAAAGACATTTTGATTTGGGCTGGCTTTGGTCCACTTGTACAGAGGAACTGGCTTTCCAGACTTGGAGCCGCAGCTCAGGGTGACGTTCCCCTTCAGCGTGGGCCGTCCCGTCAGCTTACATGAAGGAGCAGACGGAGGCACTGGAGATGGAGCAGAGCAGAGAGAGAGGGGTTAAGGGTGGAGGACATGACAGGCTGAAGAGGATACTCTGTGTAAAAGTATACACTAAAAGTGTCTGTGTATATGTGTTGCTGTGTGTGTGTGTGTGTGTGTGTATGCATGTGTTTGTGTGTGTGTGTGTTTGTGTGTGTGTGTGTTTGTGAGTTTTTGCGTGTGTGTGTGTGTGTGTATGTGTGTATGTGTGTATGTGTGTATGTGTTTGTGAATGCGTGTGTGTGTGTGTGTGTGTGTGTGTGTGTGTGTTTGTGTGTGTATGTGCATGTGTGTGTGTGCGTGTGTGTGTGTGTGTGTGTGTGTGTGTGTGTGTGTGTGTGTGTTTGTGTGTGTATGTGCATGTGTGTGTGTGCCAGTGTTACCCTTGACATTGAGGGTCATCTCCCCAGTGACGGGGGAGCTGGGTATGACCACCTGGCAGAGGTAGCGTCCGGAGTCGGACTCCTGCGTGTTGTTGATGAACAGCGAGACATTACTGCTGGGCATCTGATGCACGAAACTCACGCGACCTTTGAACTGAGTGCTGCTCACAGTCGTCACGCCAGCCGCATAGGAGATTATCTGCAAAATGAAATCAAACAGGAGAGAGTTTCTATCCAGCGCAGATCTAGGTTCTATCCAGCGCAGATCTAGGTTCTATCCAGTGCAGATCTGGGTTCTATCCAGGGCAGATCTGGGTTCTATCCAGCGCAGATCTAGGTTCTATCCAGGGCAGATCTAGGTTCTATCCAGGGCAGATCTAGGTTCTATCCAGGGCAGATCTAGGTTCTATCCAGGGCAGATCTAGGTTCTATCCAGGGCAGATCTGGGTTCTATCCAGCGCAGATCTAGGTTCTATCCAGTGCACCACCCCCGAGAGCTCTTCTTTCACAAGCTGGTGGCTTGCTTCAGAACAAGCTGATCATTCCAGTCCACATTTAATACTTCTAATAATAATAAGTATATTATACATCACATTTAGTACCCCATGGACCTCCCTAAATCTACACTGTTGTTTATTGTTGTAATATTGTTGTAGTTAAACACCTGTCTCTGATCGACTATCTAGACATAACACCATGTGCCACATGTCCCGTGACGTAGACACGTACGAGGGAAATACTGATGCAATCAGATTGAGTTAGCGCTGATGACGGGGGGAAAGTGCAGAGATTTCTGGCATGTGCGATCATTTGAGGGCGGGGTGCCAGCTGTGGGTTTAGATAAGTTCAAATGGGCAGGCTATCATGTAAGTCACAGGATAACATTGTGTGCTTATTTACACAGAATGGCAAACCATGTCATCGAAAATGATGGCAGCCAACCTCCACTAATCCTCTTAATTTAACTTTTTATTTGTTATTTTTTTTCATGAGGTCATGATATTGGTCATCCTACATGCCATCGAGAGGAAAAAAGGAAATCAAATTTCAATTTGGAAAAGTTTTCCGTAACTTGTTAATGTTTTACAAGCATGTGTGTGTGTGTGTGTGTGTGTGTGTGTGTGTGTGTGGTCAACACAGCTAACACAATGCATCTCATCCCTCACTCTTTTGACACACTTTCCTGAGCAGTCAGTCCCCACACAATCCTTTCCATTACACCCGTTTCCAAGGAGATTACACTTTCCTCTGGCGCTCAGTTAGAACAGAACTAGTCTCCCACAGCTGTAGCCATGACAACATTATTTCTAGTGTTCTAGTGTTTGAGTGTTCTAACATTGGCTCTTCTTGAGTTCCAAATGACTCACCAGCTGTGTGGGTTCTCCCACGAGGCTCCATATGACACTGCTGCCGCTGTCGGCCACGGCGTTGGTGTACCAGGCCGGCAACACCGCCATCTGGCCTTGGATGACCTCGGCATTTTTCTGGGACAGTAAAAGCTCTGCCACGCCACCTGGCAGGAACAAGGGAACAAAAATACATGTAATACATTTACAATCGGAGGGCCTGGTGATGATTAATGGTGTCGTCAAAAACGACAGACTTTCCCCTCAGGTAATACATAGAGGCAGATGAGTGCAGAATGTAGGATACAGGGACATCGTCCCCTTCCAGTTATCCAGAGAAGAAAGTCTACTTCAACATGTTCAAACATACGTTCATTATATAATGCGTAATAATAAATATGAGATATAAAATCGTAATGTAGGATACTGGGACATCGTCCCCTTCCAGTTATCCAGAGAAGAAAGTCTACTTCAACATGTTCAGACATACATTCATTATATAATGCGCAATAACAATTATGAGATATAACATTGTTTTCTCGTACACTCCGCCTAGTAGTCATGTCAGTGTTCATTAAATCATTCAATTGGTTCCATATTGCATTTGGTTCTTTTTTGTGTGCATACACATCCTGGATGAAGGGGCGCCGGTCAAATGAATGAATGGGTGTTTCAAGTCAAGGATGCTTCCTTTGTAGGACTGGTCCATCCGAGGCTTTCCAAGTCAGTAGTAGTAGCATTCGGAGTACAAACAATGGAACAGTCTAGCAAATGTGCAGGTGTGTGTTGTTGGGAAGGTCACACAGCTTCCCACACACACACACGCACACACACACGCACACACAGATTCTGCATCTGGTATATTTTGATGTATTTAATTCTGTATATAATCCGTGTTTCTGGGATCTACGCTTTGGAAATACTATTCTCCTTTAAAGAGTACTGGGAGATAGAGTAAGAGAGACAAAGAGAGAGAGAGTGAGAGATAGAAAGAACGAGATCGTCTAGTAATTCTAGCACAGAAAAGCCCACACTCCTTCATACTGATGCATGCTGTCCAGTAGCACCCAACACCATGTCATGGGATGAACATGAGTCTTTTGACAAGCGTCCCTCTAAAATCCTCTGCATTCTGCTGCATGTGTAGCAGCACAGTACCGTGACCCAATCGGTCCCCTAAAATCCTCTGTATTCTGCTCCATGTGTAGCAGCACAGTACCGTGACCCCGCGTCGACATAGCTTTTTGCGACATGTTTCAGCCGACATCTTGCATCTCCATGGGAACAAACACACAAACACAGATCATCTATCCCTCACACTCGTCTATCCCTCCGATTCATCCTTCCATACATCAAACTCATCCATCACTTACACTCATCCATTCATCCTTCCATCCATCAAATTCATCCATCACTTATCCCTCCGATTCATCCATCCATCCTTCAAACTCATCCATCACTTATCCCTCCGATTCATCCATCCATCCATCCATCAAACTCATCCATCACTTACACTCATCCAGAGTTAGAGAAAGAAGATGTGGCAAGCAATCTCTCCTGCCCAGGCCGTCCAGCTTGGCAGGGGGTTCCTCTGCAGGTTTCTGCAGGCAGCAGCAGTGCACACACAGCAGAAAAAAGAGAGTAAATCTCTCCTGGTTTACCAGGGGTGAATCCAGAATCCCTTCCCTCTTAGTGGAGAGCTGGACCTGACAGTCCACTCAGCAGAGACTTGGGGAGCTCAGCTCTGCGTCTCTCCTCCGAGTGTGTGTGTGTGTCCCAGCGGTCCGGGGAGAACAGGGGGAAGACGTGACATCAGGGGCAGAGTGTCTGTCCGACCGCTGTCCTCATTTCAGTGAATTACTGTGAGGCTACCATGCTAATCCCCAAATAAGACGGCTGGTTGACGTCTAAAGCCTTCGCCAGTTTTCTAAACACAGGCCTCTGCCATGATTAAGGAACGGGCTGTCCGCATGTGAAGCCACTAGGATTGGCCTCGAAGGCCCAGATAGATGCTCTGGACTATGGGATTGATCTGGCCCTCAGCTGGTGCTGACCCGGGCCTGGTCCAAGCCTTTTTAGAGCCTTCAACACCTGCCACCACTAGACGGATACGCTACCCCCGCTAATGCTAAGGCTACCCCCCATTACACATGAGGGCAGGGGGGCACTGCCACCCTTTAGAGCTCCACACAGGGTAACAGGAGAAGACCATTGGGCCACAACAACCGCTTCATACATTATCATTTTAAACTGTATAAATAATAATAATACATTTTATTTATAGGGCGCCTTTCAAGAAACCCAAGGTCGCCTTACAACAGTGAATAAAACATTGAATAATACATAAAACAGCAACAACTTCAGTTGGCAGGACCTTTACAGGTTATAGGCCTGCCTTAACAGGTGTGTTTTGATGTGTGTTTTAAAAAGAGTATTGAGTGATGCATACCATCCATATGGTTCCACACTCTGGTACCATTGGGGTGTGGATCAGGCCAGGTCACACTCAGCTGTTATGTGGGTGCGGTCTGAGAGGCAAGAGGGAAGGGACTTAGCATGAGAGGAGGGAGAAAAGGTGGAGGGGGAGGGGGGAGGGGGGTGGGGTTGGGGCGGTGGTAGGGTTGAGTGGATGCTCCATGTTCTTACACCATGTTCCTTGTCCAGATTTATGCAACAGAGTTGTGTTTTTCAAGCACATATTAAATCAAGGAAAATCTCTACTTTAATCCCCCTCCTCTGGGACTCCCATCTGTGCCTGAGGGAGCAGGAGGAGGAGGAGAGAAGCACAAAGATGCAGCAGGGACCATGGCGACCAGGGGTGACCACGGTGACCACAGTGGCCTCATCTCACATGGACACAGAGGTGCCTGATGAAATCACAAACCAGCGGGTCAGCTACATGCCCAACAGCGGCGTCTCACACAATTAGTTTATGGACAAGACAAGTGGTTGCTTTGCAAAGATAAAAGGATTTTCACGGTAGCCCAATGTGCATATTACTCTTATACATGTTTTGTTGTGCGATTCTTAAAAAATTATAATATAGAACAAAATATTAGATGGATATTAGGTTAAATGCAATGTTTCCTTAATGGAAACTACAGTAATATTAGTTCATTTTGTGAGCTGAATTGATAAAGATAACTTATTGTAAAGATTACGCCATGTTATTCACTTTAAAAATAACTGCAAAAAAACAACTGCAACTATTCATTTTGAATTAAAAAAAAATGTCACTTTGAGTTAACAGTGCTGAGAACAAAGGTAGATGAGTGGAGTACAAATTAAAACCAGATGGTGGCAGCAAATATCAAAGTGATTTTCCCTCAGCACACTGTTTTGCCTGAGCCAACAATACAGAATACTGATACAAATTATGATTTATATATTTCACCTGTTTTGATGTGCATGAAAAGGTATTGTTGAATAAAATGCAAATACCTACAATCCCCCCCAAACATGAAATAGGTAACAAAATAGACAAAATCACATATGATTCCATTTTTTCAATTTTTCAATTTCAATCCATAGCTGAGGCTTCTCTGTAGCTTAATCGCAGTAATCCATGTTGAGATATGTCCATAGATTTAACTACTAGAAGTGAGATAAGGCTCCTTTATGAGCCAAATGTAAGGTGTTGCAAAGGTGTTTGAGGTGTTTGTGAGGTTTTTGTTCGTTAATTATGAGGTATTTCTGAGGCTTTAGTGAGGTATTTGTAAAGTGTTTGTGAGGTGATAGTATGGTGTTTTTTTTAAAGTATTTGTAAAGTGTTTGTGAGGTGTTAGTATGGTGTTTTTGAGGTATTTGTGAGGTATTTGTAATGTGTTTGTGAGGTATTTGTGAGGTGTTTGTAAAATGTTTGTGAGGTATTAGTATGGTGTTTTTGAGGTATTTGTGAGGTATTTGTAAAGTGTTTGTGAGGTATTTGTAAGGTGTTTGTGAGGTGTTTGTGAGGCATTTGTGAGGTATTTGTAATGTGTTTGTGGGGTATTTGTAATGTGTTTGTGAGGTATTTGTAAGGTGTTTGTGAGGTGTTTGTGTGCATTAGGAGGTGTTGCCGTGTACTCTCTCCGCTGAGGCTCAGCGGGGAACCTGAGTCAACATCAGTCAGGTCTTAATAAATAGAGCAGCTATCCGGCCATTTTAATCACGTCTTCCCCTCAGATAGCCTCTTTCCTCAAGGGTCTTAGTGTCTGCTAATGCATGTGTGTGTGTGTGCGTGTGTGTGTGTGTCTGCTAATGCCCTCCTCCCTCCTCCCCCTAGTCAAGCTCATCTCCCGCACACCTTACCGTATCAGCTCGAACTCAACCAGACCTGGCACACATTGTCACAACTCGACCCAGTTTTGTATGTGTGTGAGTGTGTGTGAGTGCTTGTGCGTGTTCATGTGTGTGTGTGCACATGTGTTCACGTCTGCCCGGTTCATGTCTGCCCCGCATGTGTCTATGTGGTCTATGTTCACAGTGTGTACTTGTGTGGTTACATACAAAATAATGACTTCCATCATCATCCTGACTTTTCTCAGTGTAATTGACAGAGAGAGAGAGATGGAGACAAACAAAGAGAGAGATGGAGACAGACAGAAAGAGCGATGGATACACACTAAGAGAGAGATGGAGATAGCTAGAAAGAGGAAAAGTGGTGAAAGTGATGGGAGGATATTCAGAACGGTCGCTGCAGCAAGGGGAAACACATCAGGGAAGAGCGATTAAACTGCATGAAGCTCCATTCGAAAAGGCCTGCCTGTTCGAGACCGACCTCATACGAGTCCAGCTAGCAGCCGGGTTTTCAACGCCGGCATCATTATGATGGTCGGTAGAGGAGACGACGCTCCAGGTATAAAAGGCGCAGCGAGTCTTTACAGATCTTCAGCCAGCAGAGTGAGCCAGCTGGACAGGCTTCAAAGGGGCACCAAAGTGCTGGGTTGGCCAGCAGGAGTTTGAAGATGAAGCCCAGGACAAGAAGAGAGACGGAGAGCCTAGGCGTCTAAGAAGGAGAGCCTAGGCGTCTATGAAGGAGAGCCTAGGCGTCTATGAAGGCGAGCCTAGGCGTCTATGAAGGAGAGTCTAGGCATCTAAGAAGGAGAACCTAGGCGTCTTAGAAGGAGAACCTAGGCGTCTAAGAAGGAGAGCCTAGGCGTCTAAGAAGGAGAGCCTAGGCGTCTAAGAAGGAGAGCCTAGGCATGTAAGAAGGAGAGCCTAGGTGTCTATGAAGGAGAGCCTAGGCGTCTAAGAAGGAGAACCTAGGCGTCTAAGAAGGAGAGTCTAGGCATCTAAGAAGGAGAACCTAGGCGTCTAAGAAGGAGAGCCTAGGCGTCTAAGAAGGAGAGCCTAGGCGTCTATGAAGGAGAGCCTAGGCATCTAAGAAGGAGAACCTAGGCGTCTAAGAAGGAGAGCCTAGGCGTCTAAGAAGGAGAACCTAGGCGTCTATGAAGGAAAGCCTAGGTGTCTATGAAGGAGAGCCTAGGCGTCTAAGAAGGAGAACCTAGGCGTCTAAGAAGGAGAGTCTAGGCATCTAAGAAGGAGAACCTAGGCGTCTAAGAAGGAGAGCCTAGGCGTCTAAGAAGGAGAGCCTAGGCGTCTATGAAGGAGAGCCTAGGCATCTAAGAAGGAGAACCTAGGCGTCTAAGAAGGATAGCCTAGGCGTCTAAGAAGGAGAACCTAGGCGTCTATGAAGGAAAGCCTAGGCGTCTAAGAAGGAGAGTCTAGGCGTCTATGAAAGAGAGCCGAGGCGTCTAAGAAGGAGAGCCTAGGCGTCTAAAAAGGAGAGCCTAGGCGTCTATGCCGCTGACCTGCGCTTGTACACCCAGCGCTGCAACCAGACAAGAGGGGCTCGCACTCCAGGCATTCGTCTGGGGCTTGCAGCCAGAGCGACTCCGGAAGCACATTTGCCTAAGTGCGCGCGGATCCCTGGTGGCTGCCTAAGCCGAAGCAGTACGAGTGGAGCACGTTTCCTGTGTGGAACATGGAGCACGTCAGGTCGACCTGGAGGAGAGCGAGGGAGAAGGAGAAGCAACCTGACAAGCCACTACTACAGCTCCCCAGCGACTAAGACGGGGGACCACAGAGATAGGCAGGACACTCTGAAGGATGCTATCCCTGTGGTGGAACCAGGGCGGGCGATGCGCCATCGCTTTGGACCCGTTCCCGAGCCACCAATATACAAACAGCTGAGGCTGAGCCGGCAAGCAGGACCATGTGGACTTCATGTATTCTTGCCACCTGGAAGGCGCCTCTTCCGGGCCGGGCCTTGGTGGACACGGGGGGTCCACCACCTCCGCGGCCCACCCCAAAATGATGCCTGGAACATGAGAGCTGAGACCGCAGGGGGCTGGAATGGAACCACGCCTCATGTAGCCATGGTGACGGGAGAGCGAGCGCAGATGCAAGGGGGAGACAGTCTCCGCAGGTGACAGTTGCTGGTAAAACGGTCCACCACCCGTTCTGGTTGGCCAACATCCAGGGCCCATGCCTCATTGCCTGGTTGGCCAGGCGGGCGAGGGGGGTCAAGGAGAATGTGTCCGCAGCAAGACTACATCTGGGCACTGAAGCCGTGGCCGCTGGCATGAGGGGGGACCATCGACCAGGAGGCTCTGCACGCCAACTGATGCCTGATCCTGAGAACCAGCCACGGCAACAGAGTCGTGGCAACCCAAGGGGAGCTGCTGCTGCTGTGCCTCCGACAGCACAAGGGTCCTCGTTTGTGCGACCGCTAGTTCCAGAGCCCTCTGAGTCGACGCCGCCCACAGCAGCCGCCAGCGAACGACAGCAGATGGGAATTCATTGACCTCAGCGACCCCAAAGAGAACCAGAGCCAGAGCCCTGTCCACTCGCGGGGTCCATGTTTGGGTGGGGGCGGGCTAACAACGACAAATAGAAAAAGGCTCGAAGCCAAAGAAACCTGCTTCTGCGAGTCATTCTGCTCGACGTCACAATATGTTTGTATTCTGAAAACTTGGAGTGTCTTTCTTTCTAAAGAAAGAAGGGATGAGAAAACGGGGTAAAAAAAATTAAGTCACACCTCGAGGGGGATGGAAGAGTGAAATCAGCGTCTTAATGACAAAGTGCATTAACTTCTCAGAGGATCCAACTGTCTCGCAACCTTCTCCTTGTATCTGTCACTCCCCTCACCCTCTGTCTCTCTCTCTCCCTCTCTCCCTATCTTTCTCCATCTCCCTCTCCCTCTCTCTCCCTCTCTCCATCTCCCTCTCTCCCGCTCTCTCACCCTCTGTCTCTCCCGTGTTTCTCCCCTTCCTCTCCTCTCTCTATCTTCCTCTTTCTCAGAGGATCCAACTGTCTCGCAACCTTCTCCTTGAATCTGTCACTCCCGTGCTGTTGTTTTCATATAACAATGCGTGGTATAAATTCTTAATTCAGTTTCCTGAATCATTTTTCCCAGTTGTGCCCTAGACATATACCACGTATCATTATCTTGTGTTTTTGTATTTGTGCTTGGAAAAACAATAAACAAACTGAAGGATCTGTCACTCCCCTCACCCTCTGTCTCTCCCGTGTTTCTCCCCTTCCTCCTCTCTCTATCTTCCTCTTTCTCACTGGATCCAACTGTCCCAGCCATCACTGTCCATCTCTCTCCCCTCACTCCCTACTGTCTGTCTTTCTCCCTCATACACACACAAACACACCCACACAATCACACACAAGCATCAACAAATACACGTACCCTCCCACACACACACACACACACACACAGACACACACACCCACACACACACACACACACACACGCACACACACAAACACATGCAGGTGCAAGCACACACACGCATGAACACATACACACGTATACAAACACACATTCACACACACACACACACACAGCTATTCCGAGCCAGTTCTCTCAGTTCATCGTAAGACGGCCTGATCCGTTTGGAGGTGCAGCTCAAGTCTTAGAGGTTTAGGTGAGGGAATGCTGTTGGAGAGGAGCCTCGCTGATAAGCCAGGTGGATTAAAAAGGTCGGAGAGAAGGTCTCACCTTCAGCGGGGGATTAAGAACCTAAGTCATTACAGTAATGCGGATTGGCTGCCGTTTTCTTGCTACAGTAATTTGCAGTGAATTCCATGTGTTGGCCTGGGAGGTGAAAGGTGTGGTCGATTAGAACGAGGTCTCACAGTCATAAGGATAAATACACACACCACAGCCTCATAGTCACTCCTCAACTACCAGACGATAATATCTTTCCCATTCTATCGGAGATAAGTCACTATCATACTCACACACATACAATTAGATACAAACACATACACACAATCACACACACACAGAGATGTACACAGACACACAGACACAGACACAGACACACACACACACACACACACACACACACACACACACACACACACAGCAGAAATCAGGTTTAAATTATGCCTAGCAGCAATGGCTCAAAGTATAGTGAGCGCTATACTATAGGAGGGTGTGACAGGATTGAAGATCATGGGGTTTGATCTGGTGGAATAAAATCCTATCTGGTGTGAAGGGGAAGGGAGGCCTCAGTCTATCCATTCCAGTAATAATGTTGTTCATCGGGACCTTCACTATTACATCACAGTTTATGCCATTTGCTAAGACACATTTTCTGAACCAGTTCACCATTTTTCAGAACTACACACACATTCTCAGAATGACACTCACATTGGCACAACAATCTCACTTTCAGGTCAAATTCAAACGTGAGGTGATACACACGAGCAGGCAAATACACACCCTGTGTGACTGTCCCCAACACACAAGAGGAATTATTCTATTTTACTGTAACACTTCAACCAAAAGGTATTTTTTACCCTGAAATTGGCATTTTGATGGCAGTATGTTTGACTTTGTAATGACATGTAATGAAAATGAAAAAAAAAAATGCGTGAAAAGATGAAGAAATGCAAAAATTTTACAGTAAAATAAATATTCAACATAGTGTAAATACTGCACTATATACTACAATACTGTACGTCCTCACT
>NC_137920.1:73677105-73682105 GCF_963457725.1 Sprattus sprattus
TTACGTGTCACCGGATTTGGCAGTGTTCCTGAAACACTATAAAAGCCAAAAATAAACACTGACAAGGAAAGGGAATCAAAAACTAAAACACCACCATTGTCCCTAATATTTGCAACATGCCATTCACTTTAAAGTTCAAATGACAAATTTATCATCGCATATATTTCACATCAATAGCCCTTTAAATAATATAACATTATAAATCTTTCATGCTGTACATTATACATGTCTTTCATGGGGAATATTTGATACTGCGCGGACCTACAGTATATGTTACATAGTCTGAACAGCATGTGAAAACTATTATCACAAACAAAACAAGCAACAGGTATAGCTGTTCAAATGAAATACTTGCAAATTGCTCCTTTGCATCGGATTGAACGGCCACATCTATCTCATGAAAGTGTATTGAAGAAATAAAACCCAAGGCTCAAAATATTTACAGTCAGTGTTTGCCTTTTGCATTTGCATCAGAGAGAAATCCCTTTGGCTCAGTCTCACCCAGAGGAAATCACTCAAGTCAGCATGGGAGCACTGGAGTCTGTGTGGAGTTGTGAGGTTGTTAGCGAGCCTTAAAGCAAACATGCCTCAATGTGTGATGTGCAATTCCTCTTTTAGCACGCCTGCCCGACGACAGGTCCAGCGAAGCAAACAAAGTCTCCACAGAAAAAGGATACAAATAATTATTTTTAGGGGGAATGCACCACTGACCTTGAATGGCAACTGGAATAATCCAGGCAGGCAGTTTTCCAACACTGGAGAGCCAGTGCTAAGAGACATCAGCTACACCAAACTCTGCTGAATACACAGCATCTACTGAACGCAGCATGGGGTCTTACAGGACCAGATTTGCGTGGCAGCGTTCTAAACGGCTCCCATCACTAAGAGGGATTTTCCCCTTTTTTTTCTTCTTTTTTTGTTTTGCTTCATGACCTTTTTGCCTCCAACTGATTGTCAAGTAAAGCCATCCTTATTTTTAGGAAACTCAAACAACCAAGGGTCAGGGTCAACGGCGTTGTTTGCTGGAGGGTATTTCTGGACCGAATGCCTACAACACCACAAAAAGCTCAGCTTTCACAGACTGCATGTATACATTTGTGCGCGCGCGCGTGTGTGTGTGTGTGTGTGTGTGTGTGTGTGTGTGTGTGTGTGTGTGTGTGTGTGTGTGTGTGTGTGTGTGTGTGTGTGTGTGTGTGTGTGTGTGTGTGTGTGTGTGTGTGCGCGTGTGTGTGTGTGTGTGAGTGTGTAAAGGCAACTGTATGAATACTTGAACATATGGGCAGTGTGCGTGTTAGTTAGTGCCAGGTACCGTTCCGCTGATCAAGGGAGCAGTGATGCAGACACCTTCTTTTGAGGAAATGTCTTTGTGTGTGTGTGTGGCAGGGGCTATACATAGTATGTCTGTGTGTGTGTGTGTGTATGTTGAGCAGGATTCGTGTTTGTGTGTGTAAGGCTCGGATGCCCCCCTCGGGGGCAAGGGGTTGGGGTAGTATTGAGGGTGACGGTGGTTTGTCCCCGGCCTGCCTCACGCACAGGGGCATCTGTTGAGTCTCCAGGTGTCCCTGCGAATTGGCCGAGGCGAACGCACACCATCTTCACATGAGACACGCACACACACACACACACACGAACACACACACACACACACACACACACACGCACACCATCTTCACATGAGACACGCACACACACACACACACACGAACACACACACACACACACACACACACACACGCACACCATCTTCACATGAGACACGCCTGACAGGGCAGGCACCACCATCAGAACACACACACACACACACACACACACACACACACACACACACACACACACACACACACACACACACACACACCACACACACACACACACCATGCATGGAGACTGGATACCAATCACATAACTTTTGTTTCTGTGTCAGCATCGTAAAGATATTCGTACTCATGTCGACAACCGGCAACTAAAGAATTGCCCAATGAATAACTACACTAAATGTATAGGTATTATAACCTTAACATGTACCCACTTCCCAACCATGTTACGCACATACAGCGCCCTTGGAAACCAAACCATTTTAAGCACATACAGCCATCCATATCACCGTTTACTTACCAAGCAAACCTTACAAAACATTAGGTCTTATTTATTTATACAACTCACAACGCAAAGCCCAGTACAAAAATACTTGATCATAAGATACTATGAGATAAGATATGTATCAGACTATGACTATAATTAAGACTTTAATATATAAATTATGCAGAATTATGACTATAATATATAAATTATGCAGTATTCGTGGCACAACTCTAGTTGGCCCATTCCAAGCTGTTATGAAGTCATCTCCAGTCAGCTGCTGACTTTGCAACGTGTGTGTGTGTGTGTCTGTGTGTGTGTGTGTGTGTGTGTGTGTGTGTGTGTGTGTGTGTGTGTGTGTGTGTGTGTGTGTGTGTGTGTGTGTGTGTGTGTGTGTGTGTTACCAGCTTGAAATTACGCCATACACAAACAGAATGACACAGGCACACCGACAGAAAACTATGTGAAAGAGCACTCCGAACACCAACGTTACGACGGAGGTTATAGGATTCTCTTATCACTGAAGCCGTGATGCCCCTTCACTGCACTAAGCTACAGGAAGGAAGCCGAACCAGCACATCCTAGAGACCTGTCCGGGGGGTGGGGGATGAGGGGGTGGGGTGTAGATCAGAGACTTGGGAAAAATACTTCAAAACTTCACCAAGTATGACTCATGCTGAACTGCAGAGATCGCTGAGTCTTCTGACAAGTTGCCCTTCGAATCCCCTCCCAAAATTCTGCCACGCACGCTCACAGCTGTCATTCCAGGGACGACCCAGAGAGAGAGGACAGGGACAGAGCGGGCTCTTGATGCACTCGAGCGGAACCAGAGAGCCGGGCCCCTCAGATCTGCAATCTCATACTCGAATTAGGAGCGCAGGCTCTTTTGGCCCCTCTTCAGCTCCGCAGTCAGTAAATGAGGCCATTGTGCGCACACCTGATACACGGAGGCCATTACCGCCGCTGAAAGCCTCCGTCCCAGCAGCGGGTATTAACTGACAAGAGCGGCCAGCGTCCATATCACTCCACTTCTTTTTCCCAGAATCCCATGGGACAATAAACAATGAATCACTCCCCCCCACATACCCACACCCCCAACCCCAACCCCAACCCCAGTCACCACGAACACACAGGAAAAAAAGAAAAAAAAGCCCCTCTGTTTTTCTTCCACTTGCTATGGTCTATCAAATTGCAGGAAGGATGGGCGGGGGACTAAACACTAGGTCAGATTTCCTTTTAAGTTCTTGCAAGATTCTTTAAGCGTTTACAAATACAAGTTTCCTCTTAGGGGGCTGTGAAAATGAAATGAAATCCATGTAGCGCTTTCTGATTATAAAATCACCTAATTTTAATTTGAATGAAATGGTGGCTGAAGTATATCCTGTTTTTTTTTCAATTTCTCAACACAAATCCCTAACCACAGACTCAACAGACTCACTCAATCTTTGAATTATTATTATTATTATTATTTTGCAATATTCTTCAGCACATTCAGCACCACACTTAAAGAAGATGAGTTGAAGATGAAAAGGCGAGTTATGGTTTTCGGGATTTTTAGTTTTCCACGCGCTAGAGGGGAACGGCTTCAGAGGCATCGGGCGGAGAGAGAGAGAGAGAGAGAGGGAGAGAGAGAGAGGGAGAGAGAGAGAGAGAGGGAGAGAGAAAGAGAGAGAGAGAGAGAAAGACAGAGAGAGAGAGAGAGGGAGAGAGAGGGAGAGAGAGAGAGAGAGAGGGAGAGAGAGGGAGAGAGAGAGAGAGAGAGAGAGAGGGGGGGGGGGGGGTGTGTGCTTATTTACGTGGAACACTGCTGTTGTGGTGGATGAGCGTGGAGTGGAATTACTCTGCGGTGGTGGTGGTGGTGATGGTGGCGGTGTTGATGGTGGCGGTGGTGATGGCGGCGGCGGTGGTGGTGGTGATGGCGGCGGCGGCAGTGGAGGAATGCGAGGCTTATCTGTGAGTGCCAGGCAGCCAGAAGGGAAGCGGAGTGTCACACAGAGGAAAGGGCTGGATGCAGCCCCTTCCTGTAGATAGACAGCCCAGCGGCAGAGATCTGCGGCAGGATTTAACCCGTTTCAGTCCTCTCCTCTCTCTCCTCTCCCATACCCCCCAAAGGCAGACATTCAGCGAGAAACAAAGACACTGTGAAGTCTTTAAGGCAGCAAACATAATCAATTGTGCTCCTTTGCATTTTCTCTGATATGAAGTATTGGGGGCATTTTTATAGGAAACAAACGATCCTTTAGAACAGTAAGCCAAGGCAGTGGGAGTGTGGGAGACAAACAAACCATCATATGAGAAGAAATTGGACGGCATTTATTTTTTATTTGACGAGCAGACGAGGAGGAAATACAAATTTTAAAGTGCACATTTCATCCGGTCTGTGATTTCATGCCATATTGATGGAAAGAAAGACCAACGCTAGGGCCCCATGTCTGGAGGTATCCAAATTTTAAAACTTAAAACTCAAAAAGTGGGCCGAAAACGTCTTTAGTTAATGCTTGTAACATTAACATTTCAACTAGGCCAGAGTAGGTTGCAGACTTATTAATGGTCTTAGTGTAACAGGCTGAACCCCTGAGAAAGAGTGTGCTGCTTGGCCACCAGTAGCTAAGCTATACCCCTCAGATGTGTTTGGGCGAGTATCATGGGTATGTCTGCGTAACGAAACTAGCCTCTCTCTCTCTCTCCTGTTACCGGGGGATCCAGGAGTGCTTTGAGAGCTGACAGCAAACAGTGTGCTTTAGAAATAGCAGTGGTGAATAGCTATACAAAAACTGTCAGTATTTGTCTGTTTGATGTACTGAGTTTTATTTGTTGCTATGCCCACCAGGTCTCTCATGTGCTATTCCGCTAGCTTGGTCTCAAGCCCTGTGGACGTGCCGCAGTTTTTCCTAATTGATTTTTAAGATTGATTCGCACAC
>NC_137920.1:73687105-73729605 GCF_963457725.1 Sprattus sprattus
TGTGGATTATGGTCTTGTCATATGCACATACACACATACACACGTACATACTGTACATAAGGACATACATTCGTACATACATACGTACGGACATACATACGTACATACATACATACATACATACATACATACATACATACATACATACATACATACATACATACATACATACATACATACATACATACATACACACACACAAACATACACACACACACACACACATACGTGAATACACACACACAAACATACACACACACACATACATACATGAATACACACACACAAACATACACACACACACATACATACGTGAATACACACACACAAACATACACACACACACACATACATACGTGAATACACACACACAAACATACACACACACACACACACACATACGTGAATACACACATACAGACCGAATGCAAAAGGGGATAGATACTGAAGTTCATTAGTGAACAGTCACGCTCGGAGTGGCGACAAGTTT
Organism: Sprattus sprattus; assembly: GCF_963457725.1. NCBI lineage: Eukaryota > Metazoa > Chordata > Actinopteri > Clupeiformes > Clupeidae > Sprattus > Sprattus sprattus. Next base: position 73,687,596 of record NC_137920.1, read on the forward strand.
GAAATCATTTCTCCTGCGATTGCACCCCAGCTGCCCGCGTTACTGTGTGGAGGGCTGAACCAGCGGTGCCCTCTGACCTCTCTCAGATGCCCTTTGACCTCTCTCAGATGCCCTTTGATGCAGTCAATCAGCTGTTGGGCTTAATCCCCCAGGATCACACAGGTGGTTGGTCTATGGTGTATTTTTGCATAGAGGTCTAGTGAGCTGCATCCATCAAGGCTGGGGGTGGGGGGGTGGGGTTTCTGTCATCACTCTGAAATTAGTCATTCTGCAGTCAGTCCCTGTAGAGCCTATCGTAAGCAGGCCGACCGCTCAAACCGGCCTCCTTTGTCCGTTTTTCAGATTAGAGCCCCCAAGCTAATTTTCCGGGTACTTTGCGACGCTTGAATAATCCCAGCAAATCCTCCTCGGCTCCATTAAACAGAAATACAAAATGTCTCCGGCTCATTATCTCCCATCATCTCTGGCTCAGACACCTCTCTACCATATCCTCCTCTCTCTTCTCTTCTCTTCTCCTCTACTCCTCTCTCTTCTCCTCCTATCTGTTCTCTTCTCTTCTCCTCTACTCCTATCTCTTCTCCTGCTCTCTTCTCTCCTCCTCTCTCTTGTCTTCTCTTCTCTTTTCCTCTTCTCCTCTCTCTTCTCCTCCTATCTATTCTCTTCTCCTCTACTCCTATCTCTTCTCCTCCTGTCTCTTCTATTCTACTCCTATCTGTTCTCCTCCTCTCTTCTCTCCTCCTCTCTCTTGTCTTCTCTTCTCCTCTTCTCCTCTACTCCTATCTCTTCTCCTCCTCTCTTCTCTCCTCCTCTCTCTTGTCTTCTCTTCTCTTTTCCTCTTCTCCTCTCTCTTCTCCTCCTATCTATTCTCTTCTCTTCTCCTCTACTCCTATCTCTTCTCCTGCTCTCTTCTCTCCTCCTCTCTCTTCTCTTCTCCTCCTCTCTCTTCTCCTCTCTCTTCTCTTCTCCTCTCTCTTCTACTCCTATCTCTTCTCCTCCTCTCTCTTCTCTTCTCCTCCTATCTCTTCTCTTCTCTCTCTTCTCCTCCTCTCTCTCCTCCTCCTCTCTCTTCTCTTCTCCTCCTATCTCTTCTCTTCTACTCTTCTCCTGATGGGCTTTACCCCAGGCAGTCTTCACATCCCTGACCTTGAAAATGTTCACGTGTCCTCTCCTTTTTCTTCTTCTCTAGCTCACACTTATTACACTCAATCATCAACTGCTGCTATATGATAATTTCTATTCTTAACACCCAAGGATCGATTCACCAAACAGTGAGCAAAAAAACTAAGCTAATTAATCAAAGACTTCATTAGACGATTAGAACATTTTTGTTTGAAAATATCACAGCTGTGACAAACACAACACCACTAACCACCACACCATTAGCATTCCTCTGCAGCTCTCCCCAGCTGCGGGTGAGGCCCATCCGCACAGACGTCTGTCAGTGAAATAGTGTAGCTAAAATGGAAAGGGGTTGCTTCCCATCGAGGACTCAATAATGCATTACTTAGTAATTAGGATGTAAATTATCAATAGCGCAGGGGGGGGGGGAGGTGGTGGGGTCTTGACAGGGCAGGCTATTTTTAAAACGATATAAAGAGAAGGGGCTCTCTGCCTCTGTGTTTCATGCAGACGCTATCTGACTTGTCAGTAAAAAATGAATGGCTTTTGACAGGTACGGTTGGATGAGAGGCAGAAGCTGTCTCGAGGCAGGACATATGGAGCAATGAAGTAATTCACTGTTTTGCTTTTGACTGTTTAACTGCTATTGTTATCGCTGTGCATCTGAAACTTTATAAAATGTTTCCTCCAGGTGAAACACATTTCTAAAATAATAGGATGACAAAAAAAAGAAGAAAAAAACAAAAACGAAACAAAAACAAAATGGTGAATTGATCAGGATCCTCTTCCTGAAACTCAGCTGAGCCATTGGATAACCCTCAGGTTTGGGTTCCTCCTGGTTAACCAAAGCCTTGCATCATCCCCAGCACAGGGTCAGTCTGCGGGAGCCAGATATTACGAGCACTGACAGCATCTGACTCCCCTGCTCTATTCTCCTGAAAGATTAAACCGTAGCACTCCGTCACGTCACTCCACATAAACTCTCCGACACGACCCCTTGCTCATCAGTGCTCTGCCTCGCACCCTGGGAGCCAGTGAACACTCTTCACAAGTCTGTATCATGAACTAATTGAGACCCCTCACAAGTCAGAAGGGCTGAACGTCAACTCCTCTTCCATACGCGATGACTGGGGCAGCACATGGAGAGGGATGGGAAAGAAAGGAAACAGCCACACACTCCCGCGGCGGGCATGTTTAAAGAAATCAATCACTGAACTGACCGTTCGCTAATTACGCTCGAGACACACTTTTAACATGTCGATATCCATTAAAGACCACATCGTGCCCTATCTCCTCCTCGTTAATGGGAACACCAGTGGAATTGGCAAAAGGTATTGAATCGGTGATGCAAAGCTGTGAATAGCCAAAAGCCGATCTGCCCCTATCTGCCCCTATCTGCACCGGCCTGGCCCTCTCTGATGCAGTCAAACTGCTGCCATTGGCCCAGGCACATCATTCCACCCAGGCCTAGACTAGGGCGTGTGCCCATATAGAGCTTTTTCTCAGGCAGAAAAGCGCTGACAGGGCCGCTGCTAGGGAGTGACAAGTGACGACGTCGGCACCATTCTGAGAAGTTCGGAGATTGTCAACGGAGACCGCTCGGAGCGGGCGCACAGAAAAGGCAGCGCGCAGTGAGAAAAAAACACCGATGGGTGTAGCGCTTTATCTCTAGGCGGCCGCATACACTCTCTCCTCACTGGGAACAATTGAACAAAAAAGACGCTGGAGCTCGTGGAGAAAAAGAAAAACCCTGTATGGACCCTCAGCCTCCGGCCCACAACCGGCCCGAACCCTGCCCGAACCCGGCCCAGACTCAGCAGCCGTCTGGGAGGGACAGAGTGGTTTTGGTTGACATGCTGAGCGGCATTAGCATTCCTTCCTGTAAAAACATTAAAGTCATGCTAAGCCAGATGCTTCAAATCCACAGCTAATCCCTATAGATCCTGTTTAGCATTGACTTTGAAACGTCTACCTCTTCAAACACATCCTGGCCTGTTACTTAAGCTTCCACCACACAATGTCCCAGTCCTTAACTCTCCAAATATGACCGGAAAACAAAAATACATCCCAAAACTATTCAAATGTACATGCAATGAAAAATATTAGCTTGCAGCTAAGGCCAAATACTCTTATCAATGGCTGCTACATGATTTCAGTGCTCTGGCCTGGGGGCTGCTCACACAGTCACAAAAAGTGTGTGTCATTCTGGCAAGTGTCATGGAAACTGCATTCACACTGTAATCTAATAAACTAAAGGAAAGTTATTATTTGAGCACAACCCACCCACTTGAGATTCGAAATGGAGTGGTTGTAAGCAATTTTCTTGAAATGGTGACAGCCAATACACTCGAGGATAAAGCTAAATTCTAATCCGTTGATAGCTATGAGGAAAACGTGCTGATAAAATCGAGAGTCAATCTCAATATTAAATCACCTCTTATTTCATGCCACGAGAACTTGATGCATTTTCTGCCGAGATACCACAGGGAAATCTGACAACGGGGAGAAGAGATCTCTGAGACCTCCACTCTGCCGTGGAAAACCATAATTAAGTCATAGACCTCAACACACTGATGCATGCCTACACCAGGAGCCTGGTACCAGACCCTATAATTAGAGGGAGACTGGGAGACTCAAGTAGAATTACTGATGTATAGAGAAGCAATTGACGCAAACGCACACAGTGATAAACCCGTGTACCCGAATACATCAAACACACAACGACAGCATATGAGAAGAATACCGTCAATTCTGTGTGTGTGTGTGTGTGTGTGTGTGTGTGTGTTTGTGTGTGTGTGTGCGTGTGCATGTGCGTGTGCGTGTGCGTGTGCGTGTGCGTGTGCGTGTGCGTGTGCGTGTGTGTGCGTGTGTGTGTGAGTGTGTGTGTGTGTGAGTGTGTGCGTGTGCGTGTGTGTGCGTGTGTGTGTGTGTGTGTGAGTGTGTGTGTCTCTGTGTGTGTGTGTGTGAGTGTGTGTGTGTGTGTGTGCGTGTGTGTGTGTGTGTGTGTGTGCGCACGTTTGGATCTTCTGCTTGGAAATGGATGACCAAAAAGGGGGCTGATGAATTGACAGAATGATGGCAGCTCTACGCACACTCTCTGCCCCCCCGAAACCTCGCCATAGCAACAGATAGAGTGAAAAAGACAAGGCAAGATCGTGAACAAAGGATCATGTCTTTCAGAGATCAAGGGAAAGACAGAGAAAGACGAAAGAGGGAGGTGGAAAGAGATGCAAGGAAGAGGACATGGGTTAGAGAGAGAGAGAGAAAGGGATAGAGAGAGAGAGAGAGAGCAAGAGAAAGGAAGATATATGAGAGATGGATAAAGCTGAATCAGAGCCCGACTACCCAGACTACCTCAATGGCTGAGCCTAACCAAGTGCTGCGTGTGTGCCTACGGGCATGTGTCTACTAGCGTGGACATAATTATATCACTTTCCATCAAATCGCCTTTGCTGGAACACAGTGAAAAGGTAATGTACATCAGATATATTGCAACAGTAGCTTCTTTTCTGCGATGGCTTTGTCTGTGTGGAGTAAATGGTATTACGACTGATTTTTCTTGCAAGGATTACTGTGGCTGTCAGAAATCAGGTCAGGAGCTTTCCATTCTTCAGTGGTGTCTTTTTGGGTCATGACCCCGACAGCCTGTGAGAATGGCTAGATGAAGGATTCTCAGTTCTGATTGGCCATATGGGATTCCAGGGGATTTCTTTAACATTCTTAAAGCATTTATTCCCCTGGCAGACAGATTCTTTAGAGCGGCCATCAGGTCTATTTCAAAACCACACACACACGGTACATGTTTCATTTAACCTTGAAACTGAGCTACATCAGAAATACATGATACCACATCGCTGTATGGTGGTAATCGGGTGATAATAAGAATCTAAAGTGAATTCAAGAAAGAACTTCGATTTGGAAGTAAAAACGCACTGATACCACAGATCCAGTCCATTCCAGTCTATGCCAAATCACACTTAATCATATACAAAAATGGGATTCCAAGGGATTTCTTTAACATTAAATAGAGCTTGCATCAGGTCTATTTAAAAACCACACTCAGATTGACCTACTCATTTCGTGTACCCTTGTAACTGGGCTACATAAGACATAAATGATACCATACATATTATTATCTCTGTTATAATACTCCAAATCAAAAGTGAATCTATAAAAGAACTTGGGGTACCTTGGGTCCCATAATCCTCCAGTCTATGCCAGTCTAAATCACACAGAACATTAAGACAACCCCCCCACCCCCCCTAAACAATTACAGCGTTTAGACTCAGACCTTAAGACCATCTGCCTGAGTTGTGACAGACACAGAGAACCTTGAACCTGTCAACTCAATCCCCGCCACTGACCTACGCAGAGCGGAGACACACACACACCGTGTACAAAGCCTCCTCTCGCCACTGGCCTACGCAGAGCGGAGACAAACACACACACATACACACACACCGCGTACAAAGCCTCCTCTCGCCACTGACAGCTCCCTGCGAGCACCGAGAACAGAGGTGAGACAGCAGCAACGTGTCAGGAACCATCCATAAGACAGCACTCAGAGACCAGACACAAGCAGCAGGACAACACTGCCTGTCATAACACTCCTCTGCTTGGTAAAGCTGTGCGTACATCTCTGTGTGTGTGTGGTGTGTGTGTGTGTGTGTGTGTGTGTGTGTGTGTGTGTGTGGTGTGTGTGTGTGTGTGTGAGAGCATACATATCCCCACGCTGTGTCCACGTGAGTCCATCAAGTGCAGCAGGGATATGCAGACACATCTTACGTATATGTACGACAGTAAAGTCTTTTTATGGAATCATTTGGAAGCATTAACACGGAATGATTAATGTCCTACGAACTTAACCCTAGCCCTTAAATAACAACATCAAGTAGAAGATGTAAATGGAAGTAGAACTTGCTGGTGCTGAATACTCACAGCCATGTCTGGAATGGTTCACTGATAAATAAATATTGATACAAAAAATATTGCCACATTGCTACATTGCTAGGCTGACTTTGTCAACCACAGCAAATTAAGGTAAGACCATTTATGCTAGTGCTGAACACTCACAATGCCATGTCAGAAATGGTTCACTGACTTCGAGAGTTATTGGCAAAACATTCCCAGGCCGACTAGGACACTGCTATAAAATGATGTAATGATGAATTATAGAAACTGTTATAAATGACATCTCTATCCTCAAATCTCACTCCTCAAAGCGCTAGATAGACAATACTAGTATTTGGTGAAGGACACTCCTATAGGTAGTCCTTGAGAGGCTATCCTTGGTAAGGACGCATACTGTGTGTTTACACACAAAGTGTCCCCCTACTGTAAACAGGCCGTCTCAGAGAGCAGGAGATGGGGGGAGATGGGGGAGAGGGAGGGAGTGGAGCGCGGACAGCGGCGGAGAGCGCGCGTATGTCTTTAAGGCCGTCACGGCCGCCACGTACGGGAGGAGGAGTGTTGGGAAAGTCGCCCACTGCTTTTCTCATGACCCTTGGCCAGCTCAGAGCGAGCGCCTCTGGGGACAGCAGGAGAGAGAGAGAGGGAGAGAGAGAGAGAGGGAGAGAGAGGGAGAGAGAGAGAGAGGGAGATAGAGAGAGAGAGAGGAGAGAGAGAGAGAGAGGGTGAGAGGGAGATAGAGAGAGAGAGGGAGATAGAGAGAGAGAGAGGGGAAGAGAGAGGAAGAGAGAGGGAGAGAGGGAGATAGAGAGATAGAGGGAGATAGAGAGAGGGAGAGCGAGGGAGAGAGGAAGAGAGAGAGAGAGAGGGGAAGAGAGAGGGGGCGAGAGAGGGAGGGAGGGGGAGGGAGATAGAGGAGGATGGAGATAGAAGGAGAAAGAGAAAGAGGGAGAAAGAGAGAGAGAATTGCTGTGGAGTCACAGTCACAGATGACTGAGAGTGGCGTTTCCGATGCCTGCATGTTGGCTGTCCCCAAGAGCAAGTGGCTGGGACGGATGCCTGCTTTTCTCCTCTGGTGGATCCAATTAACCAGTTGACTCTGGTTAGAATCTGGCTCTGGTGTGGTGAGGATCTGGCTCTGGTGTGGTGAGGATCTGGCTCTGGTGTGGTCCGGATCCGGCAGACCTACACCAGTTCAGAGCCAGGGCTGCTCCAGACCTGTTACAGAGATGGCTTCTAAAAACAGGCATACAGTCCAGAGGCCAGCAGGTTACTCGTTCTGCCGAAAACCGTTTGAGTAAACTTGGTGATGAACAAAAGTGGCATTTGTGACCCTGTGTGCACCTTTGATTCAGAACTTGCCTGAGGGACTTTGAGTCATTTTGTGCCATGATGTCAGACCCCTTAACGTACCAGCACCTACCTGAGTAGACATTATTGTGTGCACGTGTGCATATTATTCTTACAAAGTGTATAAAGCGAGTAGGTCTGAATAGGGTGTGTGTTTGTAGTGACGTGTGTGTGTGTAGTGGTGTGTGTGTGTAGTGGTGTGTGTTAGTGATGTGTGTCTAAACACCTGAGACTAGCGCTGTGCTTCCTGCTCTGATTTCTAAAGATTTCCACAAACGAGAGCCCGAAAACAAATGTACTATAACCCAAGAATTGTTTTCCTTATTTTTTTAACTATTCCCTTAAGGATCTTTTAAATACATTTACAATCGGCCTGTTATGTGTTATTGTTATATTTAGATATGACCAATTGAAGATAACTAAAGGCTGCTGTGTTCTATTTCCGACATGATGACAAAATGACATTCAAAACAGCTGTGTGAAAATACTTTTTTTCTAGTGTTTTTGAGGTTCTGAGGGTGGGATTGACATGAGGATAATAAAAGGAAAACAAATCTAAACGACCAGAAGCAGGCTATACAAGGAGATGGGGTCCCGAACTTCAGGCCGCAGACAGGAAGTGTGAGCAGTATTTCTGAGTCCAACACATCACTTCCTGTGCAGGTCTTCCCCTGGCCATTTTCTTGTCAACCATGACATCCTTCATAATGAGGATATTCAAATCTATAACTTAAAGAGATCTCAGAGATCAGACACAAGCAGCAGGACAACACTACCTGTCATAACACTCCTCTGCTTGGTAAAGCTGTGTGTACATCTGTGTGTGTGTGTGGTGTGTGTGTGTGTGTGTGTGTGTGTGTGTGTGTGTGTGTGTGTGTGTGTGTGTGTGTGTGTGTGGTGTGTGTGTGTGTGTGTGTGAGAGCATACATATCCCCACGCTGTGTCCACGTGAGTCCCTCAAGTTCAGCAGGGATATGCAGACACATCTAATATGTACGACAGTGAAGTCTTTTTATGGAATCATTTGGAAGCATTAACACATAATGATTAATGTCCTACGGACTTAACCCTAGCCCTTAAATAATATGGCAAACAGCGTGATGCAGAAGATGGAAATGGGAGTAGAACTTGCTGGTGCTGAATACGCACAGACTTTTTTTCAAGTGTTTTTGAGGTTCTGAGGGTGGGGGATTGACATAAGGACAATAAAAGGAAAACAAATCTAAACGACCAGAAGCAGGCTATACAAGGAGATGGGGTCCCGAACTTCAGGGAGCCAACAGGAAGTGTGAGCAGTATTTTTGAGTGCAACACATCACTTCCTGTGCAGGTCTTCCCCTGGCCATTTTCTTTTCAACCATGACATCATTCATAATGAGGATATTCGAATCCATAACTAAAAACAACCGCTCAGTGAGAAGCACAGAATCGTTCGCTGCTCGGTGTTCAAGAGTTCTTTGAACGCAGAGAGTGTGACCTTTTTTTCTTTTTCTTCTCGATGACTGACTCTCCCCCGACAAATAAACAATGAATAGAGATGTCCTTTTCGAAATTGCATGCCAAGGAGTGAGATTCATTTGGGGGGTGAGTTTGGAGATAAGGAGTCTTCGCCCACTTTGGTCATGAACAACACATGCGATAACAGGGGATAGACCTGCCTGTCCTTATCAGCTTTTCCCAGACCAACAACCTATCGCTGCTGTCTTCCAGCTCCCAGACAACTTTGTCTTCAGACTGGAAATGAGAAATGCACTTTCAAAAACACTGCACTGAAATATTCAAGGCAATTTCCTCTCCACAAAGGACGCTCACCTTCACAATGTTCCCCTTTACCCTATTTCTAACTACAACGTTATACTAACACCACCTATGCACACTCTCCATTTACTGTCAAAAACTGCCTAGCCTCTGAACACATTTCATACTAGCATTTCACATTTTGTTAAAATTGGGACAAAAACATATGCCTTCACATCTATTTCACGCACCTTTTAATAAAGCGCTTGCCACAGCCAGACAAAGATAACATGTGCTAGACATGAAGAGAGGAAGCCATTTACATCACACAGTAATCACCGCTACAAAGCATCCCATCTGTGCCATTGCCTTTAACCCTTGCTTTAAATACATGCTCGATTTGGTTGAAAGTACGAATTAAAAAAAACATTTGCATTCACATAAACATACATACAGGTATGCATTAAAGAGTGTCCCAGTATTTTACTGACATTTGACAGAAACACACAGGCACACACAGACACACACAGACACACACACACACACACACACACACACACACACACACACACACACACACACACACACACACACACACACACACACACACACACACACACACATAAAAGACAAACAACCACGACGTGAATCAAAGGGTCAAGACCCAGTCAAACAGAGGAATTATGAACAAACAACTTAAATAAATAAAAACTATGTCAAGTGAATCATTGCCCAGAAGGACCAAAGAAGAGTGCATGGTGTGTGTGTGTGTTTGTGTGTGTGTGTGTGTGTGTGTGTGTGTGTGTGTGTGTGTGTGTGTGTGTGTATTTGGGTGAGTGTACACAGAGAGAGAGAGAGAATGAGAGATAAAGAAAATATTTTAAACATGAGCAAGACAACAGCACCTTGCTTGCACAGGTGGGGTACATGTGCCGGTGCACATGGACTAAACACAGAGTCCCTGCTCTGTCAGATAGACTCACACAGTAATCCACTGCAGCTGTGGATGACTGACACATCTGACTGCGTTTTAGTACCAAATAGACTTGAGGTTTAATATGCAGGGAAGAGGGTCCTTTAATGATTGGTAGTGTGAACAGGTCATTTTTTTTATAGGGGATACCATGTGTCTCCTGAATATGCCGGCTGCACAAGTCTTAATTGGGAGAGTTGGGAGTTTAAATATAACACGTGTACTAATTATATGTACAAACAGCATGAGCTATTGAATTATAAATGTGCTGATTATGTCCTAGGCCATGTATAAATAGAAATATGATAACCTAGGTTAGCATTTATGCATGATGTGTTGTGGGGACTGCCGGTCCTGCAAGGCAGTTTGTCTTCTTGACAACTGCTTGACGAGGCGACTGCAGTTGGTCCACCCTCAGCAAGATACCTCACTGTACCAAAAGATATGTCACTGCTATGCTTTCGTTCTTTTAGGTGAAAGCGTATTAATGTAATTTTAGTTTATGCTACACCGTTCTTACCTTTTCCCTCTTTTTGTTTGAGCGCTCCTTTTGCAAACAAAGAGTGTCCTCTGAGGTTAGTACATCTCCAAGTGACCGGTAATTTCGAACATGGCTTTTCTAGAACTTTCTGTCAGGTCGAATAGTAGCTTTGTTGCTCAAGATGATTGGGCACACCAAGGGCACCCTATAACAGGTGAGGACTGATGTGTTCCCGACTCTTTGCTCTTGTGGTCTTTGGTTGGTGTTGAGCATCTCTCTTCTTTGGGAGGTACCTTTCATTTGTAGCTGACACAGGATTGAAAGACGCGGTGTGTGTTTATAGCGAAAGGTTGCTTATGGGTCGGGCCGAGCCACTATGTTGTTTTGCCATTTACGTAGCCAGGACTAAGTAGGAACTGGGTGTTTCTAAGCGCAAAGAATGAATAGACAGCTATGATACCATTACAATGAAGACACTGAATTTGACAAAAATCGTGTTGGATTAGAAGGTTGATGGAGAGCCTGTGGTGTCTGTGGATGTGGTTCTCTCCATCATGACACACACAGAGACACCGTCACATTTAGTCTCACGGAAGCCAGATTATGTTACCCATAATGTGGAACCAACCATGAAAGGAATTTAGCTTATATTATGTAGGCGGCCGGAACAATTAGACAAGACAGTTAAATTGAACTTGCAAAACCAATCCCACGCCCGCGTGGCACAAAGTAAGGTGCGGTGATGCAACGGTGGTCTTGACCCGGGCTGATGCTTTGGAGTGGGCGTAGCCCTGTCAGTAATGATTCGCTGTCCACTGGCAAAAATGTCAACAAGTAGTCGGCTCATGTGTTCACCCATGACGAAGTGACTCATCAGGCCCCAGGACACCATCCTGCTGACCGCATGAACACCAGTAACTCAACTAGGTGCATCTACTGAGTGCTTGTGGTTGATGACCACGTGAAGTCTGCTGTATTCGAGCCCAATTACTGGAAGGGGGGGGGACCTGTTTTAGTAGGTGTGGCAGTATGATAAAGGAATATACTGTATGTTGTAACCATTTTAGTTTGTGGCTCTTTGTCACATGTCTGGATGTCTGAGATCTCTTGTTTTTTTTACCACAGGTTTAGGTGACACAAAACTCATAACGTTTTACTTGAGGTATTTGAGCCACCTTGACTTGTTATCAATTGTTGCCTTGGCTGTTGTTGCATTTAGCCTAATCACAGTTGTGTCTGGGTGTGGTTTTAAGAAATCACCTGGTGTGTGTGTGTTTTTAGTTATGATTTTTGGTTCGGTTTCAGTGAACTGTTATCTGGTGCTTAAGGGCTACCAAATTGGGAGTCATGACAACCTTTATACATTATATTGTTTATTTTATTTCCAGAACCAAATGTAACAAAATAAAAATGGGGTGTCCTAAAATAAATTGTGTTTGCCCCTATGAATGATATATTCGTGACTTAACTAAATATTATATGTGATTGTTCTTAAAAGAGATTTACTTTTTTGATTGTTGGTGCAGGTACACAGCCACACTAAGCCAGTTGGCTGGTAACCGTACTATGGATAGGTTCACAGGACTGTTTTGGAAACACACTGTTCATGAGGGCTTGGTACAGCTCCCAAGGAACTGCTAAAAAAGTCGCTGATGAATATAATTTATAAGTGCGTTACAAGAATGTTGTTGTAGCCTTTCTCATTGACCTACATTTGGTGTGGGATTTTGTTTTTTTTAATAATTTAATGAAGATGAGAGTGTGACTGTGTGAGTATAAATCACCAAAGAGTGCGACAATTTATAACGCAGTTATTCATTAGCCTATGCTCTCCGACAAAAATCCATTTTAAACTTTTTTTTTTTTTTTTACCAAAGACCTTTTTCTGTCTAGGGCAGTGTCCTATTTCACCTCAGTGCTGTAGCCGGGATTGGTTTAGTTTTTTTTTTTCCTTTGACCTGCCAAGAGTTGGTATTGTGTAAAAAAAGAACAGGTGTTTCAACTTTAAATCCCCATGTTAAAGCCGCTGTAACTAATCTTGTACAAGACAATTGTAACATTTGCATTACCTTTGGAGAAAAGTCATTTTGCCCTCAAAGCACTGTTTACCTCTTACAAGCTGAAGGATTGGAACGGAACGACAGACTTAGACGCATCATCGTCAAATGAATAGACATAAAATCGGTATAGTTATAAATAAACCACACAGCCGAAAACCGAGTTGGACTTACCTGAGAGAAACCACAGAAAGGACAATAAGACCAAGGTGCCAAGTTTCCTGGAAGTCTCCATCGCAGGGTTCGCTTTAAGTGTGTGGCACACTCTCTCCTCACAGCCTTATTACTGTGCGCGGTCGTCTGAAGTATTCCTCGTTATCACCGGAGAGCAATTTGCCTTGGGCGAAGCAGTTTAGATCTTTCAAGTGTTTCCTACAACCGCGACTCCCAGAGACACACGACGAGGTCGTCAGCATGGGGCAGAGCAGTGAAGTCCGAGTGCAAGATCATCGGGCACAGTTATTATCCACAGTTCTCAAACAGTCTCAGGCATAAACGTGAATAAAACGAAGAAACTCAAAGCAAACTGATTTCTCATCCAAACTGAAGCATTCTCATCCGTTTCCCTTAGAACGTCCGACAGCCCACCACTGAGCTTCCCTTAGGAACAGCTCGCCGCCTCTGTCAAAAACGGCAAGATGTCATTATGAGCTTTGTCCGTGTAGCCTACAGAGTGCGCTGTCTGCGGAGTGTCTCCGAAGCTCCGTTCACCTGTCTGTGTTTCTGCAGGTGATACAATAACTCCCGCCTGCCCTCTCCCCACTAGGAGTAGGCTGTGCTGTTTTTCCACTAACACAATGATGTAAAAGCCCATCAGCGACAATCACCACTAAAATGTGATCTACTTCAGTATAACGAATCTGATAGATATACTGTATTAGCATAGGCTACTAACTTACTAGTGCTAATTATTAGGCTACTACCAGCAGGTGTTTTTTTTTTCACAAAACGAAAAATTAAAACCAATTTATTTCATTGCAATAGTGTATGTTGCAGACTAATCAGTGAGTAGAATAGTCTATCACTGGGTTAAACCTACTCTCAATTTTCAGAAAAGTCGTACAGGTTGATTTTTTTTTTGTCTTCTCCTTCAAACTTGTTGGAAACTATAGTGCAAGTTATAGGCTGTGTGGGTTCACATAATTCTGCATGCATTTGTCTATGGAGATATTTGAATTTCCTTGATTGTTTCTCTCTTTTTTTTCCACCGTCAGACAGACCACCCTAGAGCTATAGTGGGGTTGGGTAGGGTTTCACCCGGCTTAGCGTTTGCATGGGTGGATAAGTCCTCATATTTTATTGCATGTCTGAATGTCTTGTATGGTTAATTCAACCGAACAGGGTGCGGCGCCTCGTCGGAGTGCTCCAGGACTCCCAGCGCCTCAAGAGGGGCGCAGGTTGGTGAGTCTGGACAGGACACCCCCCCAGGGCTGAACACCTCCTCGCCTTTGGTTTCTGGAGCCGGGCGCATTACTATGGGAAGGTGGTTGAAGAAAATGTGACAGGACTGCTCGATTATAAGAGGTGGATAGGGCTTACGTCTGTGATTACACCCTTGGCGGCAGTATTAGTGTGCATTTGCACAACAAAATCTTGGATTACGCCAGCACTGAATCCTTACAGCAAATTCACGCTATATGCCTCGTCCTCGAAAGAGCTTTGTATAATTTATAAACTGGAATAAAGAGTTTTCAATGGAAGCCCCTGGGTAAGCTTCACTGCTCCGAAATATCGCCCTGAGCACAGGTAAATCCACATTAGCATGTTAAATCAAGTCAAGAAATGAAACCCAATCTGGTCTTTTTTTTTCTACATTTCAATAAACAATGTGGGCTACAAAATTGTTGCTACTTTAAAAAAAAAAAAAGAAAACACCAAACCATGGGCCTGAATTTGTAAACATCAGCAACAACGGTGCAGCTCTGTCTACACAGGATGCCACCATCTGCTCAACCAGAAATGTCTTTGTCATAATCATTACCGCTGCGTGATAAAAAAGCATTTAAAAATGTTAAAGAAATAAATAGGCCCAATATTGATCAGCACGTCCCATGCAGTAAGTTTTAGTAGTTCTAAAAGCTTTAAGCAGAGGAATGAGGCTGAAGCTAGCCTGGACCACCACAGTAGCGCTCACCTCATGTCACAGTTAGAAAGAAATTAGACGCGGGATCTAAATAATTCATCTCCCTCAGTGGATGTTGAAAATAACACGAGGCATGATCAGCACTTCTTGCCTTCTGGTCAGACTGGGGTTCTCCATACATGTGAACAAATTAGTGCTAGGACTAAAAAAAAAAAAAAAATGTAAGCATAATTATTATAATATTCATAAGAACAATGTCTGAAGTATAATTTGATTGAGTTCAGGCCTACAGCATGTAAGTAAATGATGTTGTGACTTTGAAGTCAAATATTTGTGCATTTGACGTCAAATTGCCACAACATTATTACAATCAAACAGTTTTTCTAGATTTCTCATCTCTATCATATTGTGTGGAACGCAAGAAATCAGCACTTAAAAAATGGAATTCAATCTTTTATCTTCAGCAGTACAAATTAACAAGTAGTAACAGTGATAGTAACAGATAGTAACAAACAGTAGAAAGGTTGAAAAGCTTGCTCTGACCTCATAGCACTCTAGTGCCACCTGCTGGCTATACAGATAGACCACAGTGTGCGTTCAGGACACTAAATTCAGTGTCAATTCCACTTTCTTCCTTTCTGTTCAGATACAGATGAGTGGTGTGGGCATCTTTAGATGGATGTTCATTTCTAGATGTTAATTCTCTTTTTGTTTTAGCATTATTGGTTGTTTGAAATCGCCGGTTCAGAGACCTACATAGATCATTCCAGACCTGTACAGATACTACAGTAAATTCAGCCTTTCTTTATCCTAGTCTTTTTGCTTTCTTTCTGCCTGCTCTGTTGATAGTGGTGTGTGTAACTTTAGACATCAATTTCTTAATGTGATAACCAAATATCTTTTTTACTTCAGTATTATATATTCAAGAGCTTTGAGACATTGCCCATCAGAAAGCATTATTTCTTCACAAAGACAGACTATAGTGACAGGGCCTGTTTGAAGACAATGTATTGATTTATGATGTCATTCCGTGTCTGATTGTAGACTTATAATCTAAGTCTGTCACTCTCGGTTCAGGCAATGCCATTCTACAACATGTAAGAAGGAGCTCAAACGAAAAGTGTGTCTTCGATGTGAGGGGATAAACCCTCTCCAATGAGATTGACAGAAGTGGTATCAGTGGTCTTTGCTTCAGTTTCAGTTTGATATAAACTCAGCAGTACCACTACACACAGACAGACCAAATTCACTCCACAGGATCAAAATTCAAAATGGCCAGTGCATATTCATTCGTATGGAGAGATAAAGACATTTATTTGACATGTTGAAACAATACTGACAAGTTTATTTTACCCGTTCTGAATACTTGTCCCAAGGAATAACAAAACAATTCATGTCATAATGTCGGATAGCCTTTCAGTGCCCAAATTATTTACTGCCCCCCCCCCGCCCCCCAACAAAAAAAATGTAAACATACAAGACTGTGACCTGGGAACAGTACACAAAGACACCGCTGTCTGTTAACAAATATCAAAAACATTTCTTGTGTGTATACTGTGCACACATCCCACAAACATACACTCTCGCATGCTTACCTACTCTCACTCACTCTTTCTCTCATACGCGCACATTTCAATGTTCATTTATGACAAAGCAAATGTAAAAATTTGAATGTCATGTTTGAAAATGCTGGAATGCTTACACTTAACAACATTAATATATAGTCTTAAATATATACTCAATAGAATTTTTATATTTAATGTATATTAATTTATAGTTTCTCAGAGTCCTCAGTGGTGAATAGGTATTTCTCTTTGTCTGTAAATGAAAGGAAAACGAAGGCAGTAAGGAAAGGAAATCAAAGCGACCTCTTCGGCCACCCTAACAGAAAAAAGGCAAAGTTTTCGATCCGCATAGGCAACAATTAAAACAAAGAATTAACAAACGAAAACAAGACAAAAATAAATAAACAAAATAAAATAAATAAAGCAGGGAAAAGAGAGAGAACACCAGCTCTGTGGAAATGACATTTGTACTTCCTGCCCTTGTCTTGTACATCCTTGAGTCAGTTGAAAAACAATATAAACCTACAGTACTGCACAAAAAGTATTAAGTCCAATGAAATGTATGTATCAAGGCATTTCTGGGCACTAAGTTTTGTTTTGTTTTTTCATTCATGATTACGTATGTAACATAAGAACAAGCACAAAACATTTAACAATAAATGTTTACTAGCTGTTCAATAGTTGAATGTTTATGTGTGTTCATCCTCATGTTATGTAGTGCATTTATGAAAAAAAAAAAAACACTCACTGTCCAGATGGAACTCTTTAAACACAACCTTCACGTGCCCCATAGTTTAGCTGATTGTTGATCTAAAGTTACAATGTCTCCTTCTTGTTATACTTTAAGGGGTAGCCCACAGCTATCTCTAAACATTCCACTAAAGAGCCTGCAGAGAGAAAGTCCAACTCCACCTCAATGAATTTTATGTAGATGGCTGAGCATGGCGCCCCCTCAGGCTTGGAGGGGCCACTGCAGTTGGCCTGCAGGAACCTGTTCACGGCAGAGGGCTCGCCCCTGCTGTAGTGTTTCCCCGCAGTCTGAAAGTGCTGAAAGAGGCACTGCTGGAGGGTCTTCTCCTCCGAAATGCCGAGGTAGCAGTACGTTACTTTGGGACGTGTCCTCTCCTCGCGCTCCGACCCGGCGCGCTCCGACCTCCGAGACGGACTCGTCGTCGTCCCGTCGTCCGCTCCGCTCTCCAGAGACGGGGACAGGCACACGGAGTCCTCCATGCACGGAGACATCGGCTGGCTCACCTCCTCGTAGCCGACGGCGTAGAGTCCGTAGGTTTTGGGGATGCCTCCTGGCAGGAGGTACTGTGAGCCGTTGCTGCAGCCCGCCGCTCTGGACTGCGCGATGGGGATCCAGTCCACCTCCATGTGGAGCTCCAGGCAGCGCGCCTCGCTGATGGTGATGTCCAGGAACTTGTAGTAGACGTTCTTCCAGTTCATCTTTTGCACCTTGGTCATGATGACGCGGCCCTCCGGCTTCTCGGGGTTGAAGTACTCGCGCAGACGCTTGCCCAGGGGCACCTGCGAGCTGATCTCGGCGTAGTGGTAGCGGATGTCCTCGCGCCAGCGCGTGTTGTAGCCCACGCCGAAGATGGCCAGCTTGTTGGACAGGTGCAGGCGGGAGAAGTCCGTCCACGTCTGGAAGTGCTCCCACTTGATGTCCACCGACTCCAGGATGCGCTCCACGTTCTGCATCACTTCCTGTTTCCTGCCACAGCCACAGAGAACAGATGATGTCAGAGACTCCCCAGACGAGACCCTCATCTCTCATAACATTTTTAAGCTGCAACCTTTGGGTCACAGCAGGTCTTCAGGCCTGCGTGTGTGTGTCCTGTGTCGCCCCTATATATCCACGTGTGTGTTGCAGTGTGTCGCTTGTGCCATTAAAATCTTACAATTATTAAAGACAATTATTTCAGGTCTGGTTATAGCTTTCGTGAGAGCCTTCATTCATGACTGTGTTTGTATGTGCCTGGCACGCGACAAGGCGCATCTCAAGCGCATAGTGCATCAGTAGAATATGTAATAGAAGTATAGAGGTTAAACCTACTCATTTGTAACTAAATTCACCTTTTGAGTCTCTTCACCCCTTTTTTCCACAGTACTCCAGATTCTCCCCAAATGTGCATGTCAAATGTGCTCAAGTATGAAAGCTCTTGCATGCTGCAGTTTATGAATTATTGTTCATTATTATTTATTCATGTAGCATGTGCCCTGGGATCCAATTTGCACTCAAATGTTTTGTTGTTAACTCAGTTAGAAAAGACCCCCTTTCCCAGACAGGTAAGAAATAACGGGTGTTGACAAAATCAACACTCGGCACAATAATTCTAATCCCTTAGAACATGACTACATCCATTTGTTATATGCAATAAAGCACAGGTGAGAGATCGACGGCAGCGGTGTCTCTGATACTCACTGCATCTGTACGGTTGGCTCCGGCCGAGGCTGTAGAACTCTGTACTTTGGCAGTGGAACATCATCTGGAAAAACAGACCAAAGTTTCAAAAAAGGGTTTCAAAAAACCTGTCCAAATCTGAACATCTTCATCCAACAGGACAGGCCCTAATTTGGTGGCAGTGGACGATGCACTGTCCCCCTACTGGTAGGTTTATGCCATTATGAAAGCTTGTATCATGGGTGTGTATTCCTGATGGCAAAGGCAAAGATATTCCATACACAGTTTGCTAAATTTTGTATCAACACACACATAGTTATAGAGAGAGAGAGAGAGAGAGAGAGAGAGGGCGAGAAAGAGAGAGAGAAAAAGAGGGCGAGACAGATAGAGAGAGAGAGAGGGCGAGACAGAGAGAGAGAGAGAGAGAGAGACATTTATATACATATAGACACATTTAACTGAGAATCTCATTCATTTACAGACAGAATCCTCTCATTACCTGTTCAATCATGTACAGGGTTTAATCAACAAACTGTAGTCTTCTTTTTTGTATATATCAAGTGTAAAATATTACTGTATATGGGACTCATGGGATTTTTCATATTGACAAATTCAATATGACAATATATTGTGCAAAATACACAAACAGTATATACATACAAGTTAACGATGGCAACTCTGTGTTGGTCATGCAAGTAGCAATAGCTAGAGAACCTGCATGAAAACCAAGTACACAGTCACACGAGACCAGAAAGCTGAAGCACAACCACATCCTGTTCACTAATCTATGGTCGTGCACTGCCGACACAGGGCGCGCGCGCACACACACACACACACACACACACACACACACACACACACACACACATACACACACACATACACACACACACACACACACGACCACCGTGTGAATGACTCCACAGATGTTGCCTGTGATGGCTTGTTATTTGCGTGTGCATTTATTAAAGGCTCAGGAGGCAAGCACTTACTGGCTTTATGATTCATATCCATCATAGGATTACCGAGACAGTTACATATTGAAGTGGACTAATCTACACTAGGATTTTAACACTCCTACATCCCACTCACATTCAGCTTTTATTCCACAGAGCTTTCTGGGGGGCCACTCCAATATGTAGTAAGACCTGTGCACCAGGTCATGTTCATTTCAGCCAAAAGCCAGATGTAGAGCAACTACAGGCTACAAGTTCCTGAGATAAACACAACTACTACTACACAACTACTACTACATTTACAAGTGTCAGAAATGTAAAACAATGTTCATTCAGTAAAATGGAATTATCCCATGAATAATTCCATGGAATAATTCCATTCTGAAATGGCTATGTAAACAAAAAAAACCTTGCATCTGACTAAGCAGCTCACGGTTCATGGATGATGCTGCACAGCGTCATGGTTGCTTACATCAAGCCTAACACCAGGCTGAGGCAATAACCTCTGATTAGTACAAGCCTTTTGGTCTCCTAACCATCACCCTTTATCATTCCACTGTGCTGTGTCTTACTTTCAAAAGTGCTGATTTGTGCAGTCATTACCACATGGCTTTACCACTTTATAATACTTCAATCCCAACAATTCCACACGCAGTCCTAACAATAGGCCTACCTGTACCTTTAAGTCACTGCCGATAATAATTAACTGAAAAAAAAGACAATTAAATAAAGAGCACAGCAGCATGGAAAGAGGCAAACTATATCCAAAGACCCATGAAGACCCTACAAAATCTATTTATGAATTGTTATTTATTATTATTTAGCTGTGGAAGAAGTCGGTTGCTGCCTCTAGTGTCTCGTTGTCTTTGTGACAATGACAATAAAGTACTTTTAACTTTTAACTTTGAAAAGTAAAGACGATCCATCTTCCTTCTGTAAATGTTAAAAGGCTCTCTTGGTCAAATTCTCCTCACCTGCCTCTACCTCTCCCTCCTGGAAGGCAGCGGAGAGCTCCTGGTTGCACCACTCTTCCTGAGAGTAGTCCTCCATGGTGCTGCCGTCGGACTCCATCTCCTGGTACAGCCCGCTGCTGTTGATGAGCACCGGCTGGCAGGTCTGGGAGTCCCAGCCTCCCTGGCCAAACACCTTCTCCAGCTGCTCGATGGAGTAGCTGCTCTTCCTCTTCCCGATGCCGTGTTCCTTCACTCGGCTATAGCAGCGTCGCAACGTCTGGTCAGGCACAACACAACGATCGTCAGTGTTAACAAGACCACAGAAAGAGCCGTGTGATGGTGAAGGTAGACACACATAATAGATTTAAAGAATTAATGTGGCCTCCTTCAAGGGAGACAAATGGTTGCCCGTTAAATTAATTAACTGAGTTAATTTAGCCTACTTAGTCTAGGCTAATTAACTTAGCAATTTACAAGAAGCCTTGATGAGAGATAACAGAGGATTTACCTTCATTTAAGGGGTTTCTTTACACGTAATCATCAAATACAAAATCTTAAATAAATCACCATAAAGTTGCTACAAAGCAATATCATTTTCACACCGAGAACCACTTGTTAGTACCAGTAGTTCAAAAGACTGATTTCTCATTACAAATAGTGAAGCCTTAGGAACCATAACACAGTAAAAGGTGACCCAGTGTGTTGATTGGCTGGAATGCTTTTATGACCTAGTTCGAGCCACTATGTTTGTTTTTCCTTTTACAAAGCCAAGACTGTGTAGGGACATGAGTTTTTTTGGGAGCAGACACGGTACAGCCTAAGGACAATGAAGAGCAAAAAGCTGAATTTGACAAAAAGTGCATTGGATTAGAATTGCACCTTTAAGGATTTTAAATACTGTCAGGCCGAGCTATTTTGACAGGCTCTGTCTAAAAAAACGTATTTTTTTGTTGTTTTGGTTACACATGCTGAACATGACCAACTGCCATAAAGGCATCTATGTGACTGCTACAATTTCTCTGATTTGAAATAATGTTACAGCAGTCCATAGACAAAGTGTACGCAAGTGTAATGAATAATAACGTTGGTAGTACAGTACAAAGAATAATGACAACATGTGATGGAGAGGATCCATGTTGCATTTTTGGCCTTGAGCTCTAGAAGACTAGCTATGTGAAGACAGCAACAACACAAGTCAGCCTGTACTGAATGCATCACACTTCTCCAGATAATGATGACCAAGAGACTCCTCCACAGGTGTATCAGCTGAGCTTGGGACATCCATCTGTCCAGAACCACACCTCTGGATCATTCACCCCTGAACCACCTATCACAGGGGAAATCAGGAAGCTCCAAATCTGATAATTAAAAGGTAGGCTTCTGCATAAAACGGAGATTCAATACCGCCTTTGACAGTGAAAATGCCTACTTGATCCTGAACAGACAATATAAATACCGATATCGTCTTCTCTCCCGTTGATTAGCCTGACAATATAGCTGCCATGTCCCTCTCTGTCCATGTTAACGTCACTTTTCACATGGGCTAACGGATACATTTCCTACTTGAAGTATGTAATGGTTGAGGAAATGGACAACTACATGCTGCTTTTTAAGCAGACTCATTTTCGGCACGTTTACCTTCATTCTCTCTCTACATTGAGAGGGAGTCCTTTCATAGCCGAGCTCTGACAGAGCTCTTGATACCCGTTCGTACATTGCTGGTCCTGGGGCTTTACCAGAGAAAACAGTCCCCGCAACTTCAAGCTGTTGCATCCGTGCCTCCGTTAATCTCTCGTTTCCCCATACAGCGATGAGGGCATTTGTTTCGGACGGGGTCCAGGACATACCCCGGCAGGCGGTGAAGCTGTTGGAAGCAGAGGCCGATCCACTCCGGCCTGCGCCCCCCGACATCGTATTGCCAACATTGAGAGGGGAAAATCTGTTGGGCGTGGAGGGGTTGGAATGGTATTGATTGCCGTCACTCAAGTCCTCCGATTCTGGGGATGGAACTTCAGTTTTTGGGATCTTTAATGGCATCGCTACTTCGGGAGACTGATCCGCGTTACTGGGCGCCGCCATCTTGCCTCTGTTGCTAGGGGGAGGGAATGGGAACTGACGTTGTTTGCTGTGTAAGTCAAGTGCATTTTGGGATATTTTGTTGTGGAAATGCCTCGGTAATCCTAAAACCATAACAGCCCATTTTGACTGATTTACAAAACTGACAAAGGGAATCGTAACATAAGAAAATGTTGCCAACGCATAGCTTATCGATAGTACTATCTCTCTGTCTGTCGTATAGGAGAGTACGCAAGTTGGGTGAGGTTTAGATTTTGTAATGTGAAGCTGCTAGCGTTTTCAGCAGCCTAGCCAACAGTAGACACGACAGGTAATGTCTAGATTCTGCTCAGAAGCTATGCAACTTACGGCACTGGCCTGCCCTGTTTTAATGTTTAAATGCGTTTTCCCTTTTAAACGCTACAAAACAAACCATTGCAAAACAGGCCTAATGTCAAACCATACATGACGCTAACGTTAACTTACAACTTGTAACCCCTTAGCCTGGAAGTGGTGACTTTCAATTGTGTGATGTAGCATCAAACACTGGCACCATATCACACCAATGATCAGCCAGAGTGCAAGAGTGACGTGTCTTGTGATATATGGCAAAAAGCGGACAACCTGGGCTGGGCATATTCAATAAAGGTTTATTAATGTCAGTAATTGGGTTATTAGAAGGAGAAGGTAACAGAGTTATAGGAGACAGCGGTGATAAGACTGGTGCTTAGATGTGATTCCACATGCTGATCAGCGTCTCCTCTGATTTTTTGATTATGTTCTCAAAGATGTTCTCTGCCTCCTTCACAGCTACAAATTGTTTTTCGTCCTGGTTTTGGATTTCAGATGGTTAAAGTGAGAACATATTTATGTTTCTAGCCAAGACAAACATAGTGTTCCCTATCTAGCATATTCATTTTAAACTGCTTACCAGTAACCATGCGGACATCTGCAGACTCGGCTGCTTTGTCTTCTGCATGACACACTGCTTCAAGACGTTTTTGATTATATTGTCCTTGACAACGACAACAAATAGACCTAAATAATCTTGTTCATCACACGTACATTTAAACTGATCCTACCCATCAGTGCATGTTATTTTATTATCACTGCTAACTGTTAAATGATATGTGATTAATGTTGCCCAGCTTTTCAGATGCAAACAGAACATTACCTAATAGCCATAGCCTCTTACCTGAAACTGTTCTTTGTCAATTAAAGGTATTCTCTTAGAGCTGTTGTTGTGTCTGTTAGAGCCAGTGTTTGTTGAAGAAGATTGTATCTTAGGCTCTTTGGGATAGACCGCTTGAAGGATCTTCCAGGTAAAGTGAAAGACATACTTTGGAGGAAAAAAAATGGTAAACATAAAAATCTTTTAACTAGCTTTTAACACATCCATTATTTGTTAATCTGAATGATACCCACAAGCATTATCAAAATCACTGTCATCTTAATTTAAGCTAATCAAATGTTCCATTTCAAAGAATATTTGCCACAATTTAATTAA
The DNA here is from genome assembly GCF_963457725.1 of Sprattus sprattus. NCBI lineage: Eukaryota > Metazoa > Chordata > Actinopteri > Clupeiformes > Clupeidae > Sprattus > Sprattus sprattus. The sequence continues at coordinate 73,711,747 of NC_137920.1, forward strand.
ATAAACGCATCTACTCTTCACAAGCAAACTCTCTTGCAGATGCCTTACTTTGAGGTAGTCATATTTCCTGAAGGTCTTGAGATGCTGTCCATTAATCTCCAGATAATGTTCGGAGGGACAGGGGCCTGGTATTTTTGACAGATCCTTTGGAGTCTGTCCAAGTTCACAGACCCTCCACATCTCCTGAACAGCAGAGACAACCATCTCTTCCCATTCAGATGGATGTGGAGGAGAATCCATGGTGGCTTTACGTTTCCTCTTTTCCTCCTTGTGGAGTGACTTTCGGCTGGGCTGTTTCTTGGAGGTAACAGCCTTTTTCTGGGGAACTGGAGTTTTCTGGCTGTTCTGTGTCCTCTCTGCCTTCCCATTTTCATGCTCTTGTTTAGGGTTGACCTTGGGGTGGTTGGATTCAATTCCCTCATCGGATAGATTATTCTGAGGCTGCTGGCTGAGCTTCAAGATGGGGTTTTCACCTGTGTGATCTTTTGTTGTGGAGACCAAATCAGCCTTTTTCTGTCAGCAGAAAACAAGATAATTGAAAAGCTGAAGAACTCATTAGGCGTATGTTAATTATAAATTACTGTAGCTGAAAACCGAACATCGAAAGATAAAGTTAGCTCTTACCAGTGTCATACAGGTAGCCACCTCGGTGTATGGTACAACCAGAAAGGCCTCTACGTTCTGATCTTCCAACGTCCCATTACCACAGGACTTAAATAGTCCAGAATCCTCTGTTGCCATAGCATTATGATCAATACTGTTATCCTTCTCCCCCTCATCAATGGGCTCACTATGCTCCTCACTGAGTGTTGGGTTTTCTGTTGGCAGTGGCTGAAATGCTTCCTCGTGTGATGCATGTGATAGGTCCGCACTGGCCAGTGTGTCCTTGACATCGCTCATCTCAGGGTCAGTGCATTCCTTGATGATCTGAGAAACCATTTTAGACCGTTACCATAATACAAACAACCAGCGTAATTCTTCTAGACAGAACCAAGAAGATAAAATAGCCATGTACTAACTGGTGTGGCTGTGGAACTGCACAGTGATGCATCGGCCAGGTGCCGAGAGACCTCCGGTGCATTTACTTCCTCTTTGCCAGCAGGTTCGAGGAGCTCTGAAACCTCCTCAGTGACGTGTCCGGTGTCCTCACAAGGGGACTGATGCTGTTGCTCAGTGACCTCCTGATCAGGCTTCATCTCGGCTGCTAAAGGGTGGTGTTCCACCAGCTGAGGAGGTGGAGAGGACTGAGCCTCCTCATCATTTCCTTGGCCATCCATCACAACACGCACTTCATCAATGCATCTATCCCCGGGCTGAAAAGAAAAAGGGCCAATGAGTGTCAATTAATACTGTGGAATAAATGTGTGGAATCCCATAGTACACGTGGCTGTAGGCTGAAACAAAGCTGTCAGGACACTAAACTCTCTCCCCTCACTCCTCCCAGCCATATCCAAATTCCCCCACCCCCCCCAAAATCACTCAGGACTCTGTAACAATCTGCTTCTGCACTTTTATCACTTATGGTAACACCACTCACTGTACCAAATTGCCCTTTTTTTGCACTACATAACCTCACTTTATGTAACTTATGCTGCTATATGTTTATCTGTATGTTCTACTTGTATTATGTAATGTCTTGTCTGTATGTTTGTATGTCCTCTCTGTTGTGCCTGTGCACTTATATGTTTCACCGTAGGAGAGTGGGAAACGTTTTTTCGAATACTTTGTATGTCTTGACATTTGAAGTAATTGACAAATAAAGCTACTTTGACTTTGACTTTGAAATAAACAAGAAAAACCCTGAATGACATGGAGTCGAGAATCTACACTTACTGCCATTGCAGGAGAAGAGGACGACTCAGCAGGGGTCAAAAGCTGTTGGGCCTTGAGTTTCTCTTCATCTTCCTCATCTGTGCTGGTAGACTCAGGCTTCACAGCAGTGCCTTTAGTCATGTCCTCAGCATTGCCATCAGAATTTGTGTCTGTGGTTGCAGGACGGCTTGTTTCCCTCTGAAGAGATGGACTACAACTCTCAGTATCCTTCATGGTCTCCTTGTGATCCTCCATATCAGAATGTATGACAATGCACTCATCATGGACCTGACAAAATGGAACAAACCATTTAAGTCCACTGAGTTTGTACTGGTTATCAAGGCATATGGATGCTTTTAAAATGTTTGACAGACTCAACGAGTCCACAAAACAAGTATGTGAGGAAAACCAAAGGCAACTAAGTAGGTATGCATTCTTACTGGTGTTTCATTGGAGCAGGATGATGTGGCATCAGCGAGGAGTTGCAGAGCTTCTGGATTCCTCTTGTCTTCATCAGAGTCAGCGGGGTTATGATTCACACTTTTTCCAGTCACATTATCATAGACGGTGGTAGTTGTAGAATCACCCTTGTAGTTTTCACTGACATCAACGCCAGATTTCACTCCTGCAGTCACGGGATCCACAGGGTGGGCCCTCGACCTGCGATTACGTTCCTCTTCTTTAATCATGCTCTCAAAGATCTTCTCTGCCACCTTCAGATTTATATACTCTTTTTCATCCTGATGTCAAATAACAAGTGGTTGCCATTAAGACATCTTCACATATTCATTATTGTGTACAGACAAGGTAAATGCAGTGTTTTAGTAACAATGACATTTGTGTTTTTACTTACCACCAGGCGTGACGGCTTCTGTTGATTCTGGCGGCTTTCCTTCTGCAGTCCACATTGTTTTATTACTTCTCTGGTGATGTTTTCCTGAATAATGAGAAGAAGTTCATGTAATGATCATATGCATTATTAGTGTTCTTAACACTATGTATCAAATGATATTATGTTCTCTGCTGAAGTGAAGTTGTATGTCATCTGTCATTTTTCCTGCTTTCTAGATAGAAGCCAAACATGGTGTACAACTGAGAAGATATGAAATAATTCAGATTTAGTTTTACCTGAAAATCTGATTTGTAACTGAAATGTTTCATCTTAGAAATATTCTTGTGTCTGTTAGATCTTGACTCGGAAGATTGCATCTCAGAGACTTTTGGATAGATCTCCTGAAGTATCATCCAGGTAAGGTGAAAGACATACTTAACAAGAAATAAAAAAAACAGTGTTAAATAACATGTTATTGAATTGATCAGCTGTGTTCCATGCCAATTATCTTGGAGAGAGATAATAGGCTAACCTTGAGGTAGCCAGTTCTTATGTTGTTGAGATGCTGGCCATTGTCCTCCAGATAGTGTTCAGAGGGGCAGGGGGCTCGCAGTTTGGTGAGATCCTTTGGGCCCTGCCCAAGTGCATACATCTTCCAGATCTCCTGAACAGCAGAGACAACTATCTGTTCCCCCTCAGATAGATGTTGAGGAGAATCCATGGTGGCTTTGCGTCTCCTCTTTTCCTCCTTACGCTGGGCCTTTTGGCTGGGCTGTTTGTTGGAGATAGCAGCTTTTTTCTGAGGAACGGATACTACCTGCTGTTTCTGTTTCTTCAAAGCCTTTCCCTGATCAGGGTTTTGTTTTATGGTGTTTTTGAGGCAGATGGCCTCAGTTCCCTCATTGGATGGAGGATCCTGTGACTGCTGGCCAAGCTTTAGGTGTGCTTCTTCACAGATGTGATCCTTAGTTGTTTTTCCTTCGATCGCATCCTCGCCATTGCCAGCGTCCAGGTGCTCAGTGATTTCTTTGGTGGCATCCTCAGATAGGTCACCAGTGATCTTCTCCATAGTGTTGTCATGGATGCTGATCTCCTGATTAAACATCTCTTTGATGACAGGCTGGTGTGCTTCCAGCTCACAAGATGGTAGTTTGGACTCAACACCTGCAATACTGACCTTCTGATCCCCAGCTTCCTTTTCAATGTTGTCCTCAAGGTCTTTCTTGGCGTTTTCATTTACAGGTTCTATTGCAGGCAGTTTAATTTGGTGGGGTTCATTCTCAAGAGCTGGATAAGAGGTCTCCACGTCTTCAACCTTTCCCATATCATCCTTCACCTCAGTGTCAATATGAGCAGATCCATGATGGGGCTGACACAAGAACAAATGATTGTCAATGAATGGACAACAACTAATTATCACACTATTTAAGAATACATTTTGAAAGGTACTTAAGAAGTCTTTACCACTGCGGCTGTATAGATGGACAGTTTGACATCAAGCTGCAGTTTGAGGGTCTCTGCCTTCCCCTCTGCTTCTTTGTCATTGGTGTCAATGGTATCAAGAAGCTCTGACATCACATCCATGACATCCTTAGGGACTGGTGTAGCATGACCGGAGGACGTAGCAGTAGAGAGTGTCTGATGTGTATTGACTTTCTCATCTTGGTTTTTTTCGTCTTCAGTTGGGGCAAGGAGCTCAGAAACCTCTTTTATCTTGATCTCACAGATGCTATTGTTGTCCTTTTCTATGTTAGACTCTGAGACTGGTTTGGTTTCCTCAACATCAGCCTTGATCTCTGGGGTTTCACTTTGAGGCGTTTCCTCATGGGCTCCCATATTCTCCATTTGGTCATTGATATCCTCTGTCTTTAAGCCAGTGCAGACTCTCTTGTCTTTCCTTTTTCGTCTTCTCTTTTTTCCTGCAGCATCACAAAGCTGGACAGAAGGAGTAAACTAATGTCAGTGGTTCCAGTGCTTCATTCACAGAGTTGGCAAAGTATATTATATACAACTTTTCATGACTGAACCCTCACATGTATTGCAAGGGTCCCTAATGTATTGGATACAGTGCAGTGAAAACAACTATTGCACATAGTTTCTGACAAACAAATGAAAGTTCAAGTTCAAGTTCATGTGTTTTTATTTGTCACATACAATGAATTGAAGTGAAATGTAATAGGGTATATGCTCCACACTGTGCAAAAATAAATCAAATATATATATATAAAATAAATTAATTCATTTATGAAGATAAAATTAAGGAGTCTACAGCAGGTCGAACAATAAGGAATGACACTCACTTTTGTTCCAGAGGGAGAGGACAAAAGCTGCAGACCCTCAAGTTTCACATCATGTATTTTCAGATCATCACTGGGCACCTCAAGGATCTCAGAAACCCCTTTAGCCATGTTCAGTCCGGCTACTCCAGCATCCTCTCCAATGTCACCCTCAAGGTCATGCTTGGAGATGGTGTTGACCATTATAGCTGGCAGTGGAATTCTGTGGGTTTCCTTTTCGACTGTTGGATTGGACGTCTCTAGTTGCTCCACCTGTCCCATGTGATGTTTCAAGTCAGTTGTCATGTCAGTAGATCCATCATGAGGCTGATCAGAGCACAAGCCACTATCATCATACAGTCCACCAGAGGAATCAACACATTTTCCCATGGGCACACTTTTCTAAAACACATTGCCATAATATTAATGAGAAATTGGCTTTATCCTATGAAAACAGGGGTCTGACACAGCAGATACCTACTTAAAGATTCAAGTGGAAAAAAGTAAATCACAACTACGTATATCTTATCTAAGTGTAATACAAAAGTATAACAAAACTTTAGGTTGAGACTAACAAGACAAACCAATTGTGTTTCAAAAAGGTCTAAATGACATGGAGTCCGGAATCTACACTTACTGGGGTTGCGGAAGAAGAGGACATCTCAGTAGAGCTCAAAAGCGTTTGGACCTCTAGATTCTCTTCATCTTTCTCATTTGGGCTGTAAGACCCAGGCTCCAAAGCAGTGCCTTTAGCCATGTCTTCAGAAATGACGTCTGTGGATGGAGGAAGGCTTATTTCCATCGCAAGAGATGGATCATAGGTCTTGATGTCCTTGGTGGTTCCCTTGTGACCCTGCATATCGGTCTGTATCACTATGCAGCCATCATCGACCTGGCAAAATGGAGACAAACCATTTGAATCAGATGAGTTAAACTCAGCAGTTTGCCCAGGTTATGGAGGCATATGGATGCTTTTAAAATGTCTGACAGGCTATATCAGGACACAAGTCTCTTGTGTAAGGAAGGCCAAAGGCTTACAGCTGTTTCATTGGAGCAGGATGTTGTGTCATCAGTGAGGAGTTGCAGAGCCTCTGGATTCTTCTTGTCTTCATCAGAGCCAGGGGTCTTATGGTGACCCATATCCTTTTCAGGGACATGCTCAGAGATGGTGGTAGTTGCTGGCCTAGAATCGCCAATGCAGTGTTCACTGACAATGCCCTCATCATGGACCTGACAAAATGGAAACAAACAATTCGAATCAGTTGAGTTAAACTCAGCAGTTTGTTCTGGTTGTTATGGCACATGGATGATTTTAGTATGTTTGGACGTGTCTACCAGGACACAAGACCCTTATGTAGGGAAGACCAAAGGCAACTAAGTAGGCATGCACTCTTACTGGTGTTTCATTGGAGCAGGATGATGTGGCATCAGCGAGGAGTTGCAGAGCTTTTGGTTTCTTCTTGTCTTCATCAGAGTCAGTGGGGTTTTGATTCACACTTTTTTCAGTCACAATCTCAGAGACGGTGGTGGTTGTAGAATCACCCTTGTAGTTTTCACTGACATCAACGCCACATTTCACTCCTGCAGTCACTTGATCCACAGGGTGGGCCCTCGACCTGCGATTCCTTTCCACTTCTGCTATTTTCATCGCGTCGTCAAAAATCTTCTCTACCACCTTCAGATCCATGTACTCTTTTTCATCCTGGTGTCAAATAGCAGGTGGTTGCCATTAGGACATCTTCACATGTTCATTATTGTGTACAGCCCAGATATAATGCAGTGTTTTAGTAACAATTACATTTGCAGTTTTACTTACCACCAGGCGTGGCAGCTTCGGTGGATACTGGCGGCCAACCTTCTGCAGTCCACACTGCTTTAATACTTCTTTGGTGATGTTGACCTTGATGATGAGAAGAAGTTCATGTTATGATCATATGCATTATTGGTGTACTTAACACTATGTATCAAATGAATAAGGCAATTATATTCCACACATTCTTTCTTCAGTGCTGATATTATGTTCTCTAGTGAAGTGAAGTTGTATGTCATCTGTCTTTTTTCCCTGCTTTCTAGATAGAAAGCCAAAACATGGTGTACAACTGACGAGATATGAAATAAATCAGATTTTGTTTTACCTGAAAATCTCCTTTTTTACTGAATTGTAGAATCTTAGAAATGTTCTTGTGTCCGTTTGATCTTGACTCAGAAGATGGCGCCTCAGAGACCTTTGGATAGATCTCCTGAAGTATCGTCCAGGTAAGGTGAAAGACATACTTAACAAGAAAGTGAAAAAAAAAACAGTGTTAAATAACATGTTATTGAATTGATCAGCTGTGTTCACTGCCAATTATCTTGGAGAGAGATAATAGGCTAACCTTGAGGTAGCCAGTTCTTATGCTGTTGAGATGCTGGCCGTTGTCCTCCAGATAGTTTTCAGAGGGGCAGGGGGCTCGCAGTTTAAAGAGATCCTTTGGGCCCTGCCCAAGTGCATACATCTCCCAGATCTCCTGAACAGCAGAGACAACTATCTGTTCCCCTTCAGATAGATGTTGATGAGAATCCATGGTGGCCTTGCGTCTCCTCTTTTCCTCCTTACGCTGGGCCTTTCGGCTGGGCTGTTTGTTGGAGATAGCAGCTTTTTTCTGAGGAACGGATACTACCTGCTGTTTCTGTTTCTTCAGAGCCTTTCCTTGATCATGGTTTTGTTTTATGGTCTTTTTGAGGCAGATGGCCTCAACTCCCTCATTGGATGGAGGATCCTGTGGCTGCTGGCCAAGCTTTAGGTGTGCTTCTACACAGATGGCATCCTTAGTTGTTTTTCCCTCCGTCAGATCCTCGCCATTGCCAGCGTCCAGGTGCTCAGTGATTTCTCTGGTGGCATCCCCATAGATGTCACCAGTGATCTCGTCCATAATGTTGTCGTGGATGCTGACCTCCTGATTAAACATCTCATTGGTGACAGGCTGGTGTCTTTCCAGGTCAGAAGCTGGTGGCTTGTATTCAACAACTGCCGTGCTGACCTTCTGATCCTGAAATGCAGCATCCTTTTCAACGTTGTCCTCAAGGTCTTTCTTGGAGTTGTCATTGACAGCATCTATTGCTGGCAGTGGAATCTGTCGGGTTTCCTCCTCAAGAGCTGGGTGAGGGGTCTCCAATGGCTCCACCTTCCCCATGTGATCCTTCACCTCAGCGTCAACATCAGCAGATCCATCATGGGGCTGACACGAAAACAAATGACTGTCAATTTATGGACTACAACTAATTATCAAACTATTAAAGAAGAAAGCATGCCTTATAATTTAGAAAGGTACATGAAAAGTCCTTACCACTGCGGCTGTAGAGATTGACTGTTTGACATCAAACTGCAGTTTGAGGGTCTCTGACTTCCCCTCTGCTTCTTTGTCATTGGTGTCAATGGTATCAAGAAGCTCTGACATCACATCCATGACATCCTTAGGGACTGGTGTAGCATGACAGGAGGACGTAGCAGCAGAGTGTGTCTGATAGTCCTTGGCTTTCTCATCTTGGTCTTTTTCATCTTCAGTTGGGGCAAGGAGCTCAGAAGCCTCTTTAATCTTGATCTCACAGACACTGCTGTCCTCCTCTTTAATGTTAGGCTCTGAGACTGGTTTAGTGTCCTCAACATCAATCTTAATCTCTGGGGTTTCACTTTGAGGCATTTCCTCAACGGCTCTCATATTCTCCATTTTGTCATTGATATCCTTGACCGCTGTCTTCAAGCCAGTGCAGACTTTCTTGCCTTTCCTTTTTCGTCTTCTCTTCTTGCCTGCAGCATCACAAGGCTGGACAAAAGGAGTAAACTAATGTCAGTGGTTCAAGTGATTCATTCACAGAGTAGATAAGACGTATAACATATACAACTTTTCATAACTGAACCCTAACATGTCCCTTATTTTTGGATACAGTGCAGTAAAAACCAACTATAGCCGATAGTTTCTGACAGAAAATGAAAGTAGTTGATAGCAGTTTGGACAATAAATAAAGAATGGCTCTCACCTTTGTTCCAGAGGGAGAGGACAAAAGCTGCAGACCCTCAAGGTTTACATCATGTTTTTTCAGATCGTCACTGGGCACCTCAAGGATCTCAGAAACCCCTTGAGCCATGTCCAGTCCAGTTGCTCCAGCATCCTTTTCAATGTCACCCTCAAGGTCATGCTTGGAGATGGTGTTGACCATTTTAGCTGGCAGTGGAATCTGGTTGGTTTCCTCCTCAAGAGCTGGGTGAGGGGTCTCCAATGGCTCCACCTTCCCCATGTGATCCTTCACCTCAGCATCAACATCAGCAGATCCATCATGGGGCTGACACGAAAACAAATGATTGTCAATTTATGGACTACAACTACTTATCAAACTATTAAAGAAGAAAGCATGCCTAATAATTTAGAAAGGTACATGAGAAGTCCTTACCACTGCGGCTGTAGAGATGGACAGTTTGACATCAAGCTGCAGTTTGGGGGTCTCTGACTTCCCCTCTGCTTCTTTGTCATTGGTGTCAATGGTATCAAGAAGCTCTGACATCACATCCATGACATCCTTAGGGACTGGTGTAGCATGACAGGAGGACGTATCAGTAGAGAGTGTCTGATGGGCCTCGACTTTCTCATCTTGGTCTTTTTCAACTTCAGTTGGCGCAAGGAGCTCAGAAACCTCTTTAATCTTGATCTCACAGACACTGCAGTCATCCTTTATAATGTTAATCTCTGAGACTGGTTTGGTGTCCTCAACATCAGTCTCGACCTCTGAGGTCTCACTTCGAGGCATTTCCTTATGGGCTCCCATAGCCTCCATTTTGTCATCCTTGACCTTTGGATCATTGACCTCCGTTTTTAAGCCAGTGGAGACATTCTTGCTTTTCTTTTTTATAACTCTCTTCTTCCCTGCAACATTACGAGGCTGGACAGAAAAAAGTAAACTCATTTCAGTGATTCATTTCAGCTTCTTTCGCAAAGTACATAAGACATATATCATATACAACTTTTTGCACACTTTTCTTAGTTTGTTAAGGAAGGACAGGTTCTCCACCAGCAGACAGCAATACTAAACTGATACTAATGCAGAGAGGATGTTGCCTTCATATGAGGGTAGTAAAGGAAATTAAAACAAAGATCATTGACGGAAGAGGTGACTTACAGGGGTTACACGAAGAGAACGTCTTTTTAGCTTATCCATTTTCTGTTGATCAACAGTTGTTGTCTTAAGCATCTCAAACATATATTTCATCATCTGCCACAGGATGTTCACATTAACTCCTTCAACAAGACCATGTGTCTTTGGAGGTGGGCTGGTTGCCATCAGTGTCTCCTTTGGAGTATATACAAATTTAGAACATAGGAAATCAAGTAAATCAATGTCTTTGGTATAAACATCTAACATTAAGCACCTTGAGACATCTTTGTTTGTGAAAGTGTGCTATACAAATAAAATGCATTATTATTATTATTATTATTATTATCTAAATTCATCAGTTGATGTCATTACCATCATTGAGCAGATTGAGAGATGTTGACACATGCTGAGGACCTCTACTTCTCTCAGCCACTGAAGGAGCAGACTCCTCTTGATATTGTACACCTGAATGACGCCTAAACATGTCTTCATGTTTTTCTTTGACAGAAAAAAAAAATCTGTTATTTCTAATAGCATGAACCTTTTAGATTTGATTTATGAGGAAAACATTTTAAGTTGCTGAATTTAACATGATAGAATTTGATATTTCTGAGATACGTGGATCTGACTACCACATTTTACCGGTAATTTCAAGCAGTACGGCACTATTATTGAGAGAGAAAAGGCTTGATGTAGTAATTTGTCACCTGGCCTTGCTTGAGATGGAGTTTCAGGAAGTCAGCCATAGATTCAACATCTGATAATCTATCACCATCTCCTCTTTTTTCATATTCTCTATAAAGCCAACAAACATTTAGTTAGTTAGTCTCTGAAGCAGTTTGTAACGATTTATTCTTGGTAGATTTAAGATTATTGTGGAAACACTAGCCTTTTCTTGTCAGCTAGCTCTTTGAGTTTGGCCTCAGTCTCCGCTGCCAGGGTTTTGGCTGCTTCACGGAGGCAATTTTCCCAGACCTCATCATCTGACCCATGCGTGTCCAAGAGATGCTGTACCACTGAGGTATACCAAGGCTTTGTGGCGTTGGTGGAAGAAGGAACCTTTGCTACCTCACCCTGGACATGGAGAATGAGACAGTGGGTTATTATTTCATTCTATCTTGTAAAACATTTGTCTTATTCTTGTTTTTGTTATTTTGTATGTGTTTTATGTCCTATGCACCAACAACCAAGATAATTTCCTGTATATAAACTTGGCCATTAAAAGAAATTCGGTGGTTACTATTTTATATATTTCTATTGGTAGTACTATTTTACAGTTCACTAAAAAAAAGGAATGTCTTTAAGTGTAATCTTCCAATCCTAATACCAAGCCAGTCATCTATTTCTTTTCGATGCTGGATGATTAGCTAATTCAAGTTGATTTAGAGATTTTTTTAGAGGAATTCAACTTTTGTTTAGAGGAATTCAGTCTGTAGGGCACTTTCAGCACAATTGGAAATGAATTACAATAAATTATGTTTTACTCTGGCCTCACCTGTGGGTCCATCGGGGTGTAAGGTATGCCGTTTATCCAGATGATCCCCTGTGGAAGTGGGCCATCAGTGGGCTCACCTGAAAACACATAACATTCCACATGTATTAGTGTTGAAAAATGAATCATATCAAGCACAATTTTTGACAGGTAAACTGCCTAAAAAAAGGGAAGACCTTACCTTTACCTACAGGTTTCTCCATAGTGTGAGAACTCACACTGCCTACAGTACAGTGTGGCTTGTCGCTGGAAAAGGTAAATAATGTTTTGTTTGATTAAATAAGGATTTATAGCAAAGCTCAAGAAAACTTCTGCACAGTCACTTGTCCTGGGCAGAATGAGACACAAAACACTCTACTTGCCAACTGGAACTCCACACTGTTCCACTCCGGTGATGTCATAAAGGCTGCAGCTCTGACAGCTCATTTTAAGGGTTGCCATGGTTTCAGCATGGTTTCCTTTCCAGTGTGAATATTAGTGTAGCTAGCTAGATATCTTAGGAGGCCAAGAGAAAAAAAAGAGCAAAACAACTTGTAGTGTTTTCACACATTGTCATAGTCACACACACACTTTATTTTGAGGAAAATATTCCATATTATTTTTAGATAATTCAAGATTTAACTTTTGGTTGTGTGGGTGCATATCCACCCACAACCATATTGAGAAAAAAAAAAACAGTTTTGCAGGTCAGATTAGATTTCCAAATCATTAAGAATTCCTAATGTAGTTTTACAATAACCCACAAACCCACAAACCCTCTGTTGTTCAAAATGAAACATTCAGAAAGTGTGTTTTTTTTCATAAAAAAAGTAAAATTAAATAAATGGAAATACAGTTTAAAACACTGACAAGTTCCGATATGGTCCTTCTCATTTGAAATACATAGAGCCCGTTTGCACTGTTCTTTGAAGGGAGAAGTGCACAAAGAGTTTCTGAAGACCATTATCAAACCGACAACAACAGTTTTCAGATGCTCAAACAGAAGCACAGGCATACATACAAATTTGCCAGCGGATTTATATAGGGGAGAATGAGAGTTCAGAATACTGATCTTATCACCATATAGAGGGAGCATGTTGCAGCCCTCTCACAGAGTCAGGCTTATCTTTGGCTTTCTTGCCATTTATTACTACGCATGCACAGACAGGCTGAGAAACAGCTTCTATCCAAGAGCTATCATTGCACTAAACAATGCACAAAACTAACCTGTATTTGTCTCTCTGTTGTGTAATATGTCTTGTGTTTTTTTTTTTTAAACTTGTTTTTACTTAAGCTGAATATTTATAGTGTAAATCTGTATAGTTATATTATATATATTTGTATTGTTTTTTTCTTTTCAATTGCATTGAAGTCTGAGAGCTGCCACCTCAATTTCGTTGCACTTGTGCAATGACAAATAAATATTTTCTATTCTATTCTATTCTGTTCTACAAAGCTTTCAGACACTGATACACTATGGGAAATGGATCAGGCTTAAATAAGCAGACACATGGGTAGACAAAGACACAGGGTAGACAAAGACACTAAAACACTAGGGAAATCATACTCGGGGCATTTGTACAACACACTGACCCTTAATCGCTATCTAAAAATACGCAGAGACATTAACAGAAAGGGAAAACACCAATCACTCTAATTGAGAACATTAAAGCAGAATTATACACACATCAGCATATGCACACAGAGCATTGGGAGACACCATTTAATAAACACAACAAGGAAGTACACCGTTATTCAAACATCAATCCACAATACCTACCTCCACAATATTATACTCAGGGTACCACCATGAACTTAATCTAGGTTAAGCTAACTGAGAACCATTCCAGTGATGGCATTCATTATGGGTTAGTAGCCTGGCACTCAATATAAAGCATCTTAAGCAGAGTAAAAAAAAACACTATTTTGGTCGGAATGGGCAACTTCAAGCAGAGGACTTCTGCAAGAAGGTCAAATGGACATTGCTGGTGGAGATTGTCTGGAGTAGGAGGGGGAAAAAAGCAGGCAAAGTGGACAGGCAGGTAAAGGTATCTTTGCCTTATAAACCTACACATATATAAGTTATGATAAAGGGTGTCATTACAGGTATCAGCATAAAGTCTCATACTACAAGGGAGAGACCAGGAACAGGTAAAGGTAAATAAATGGAATACAGAATGTGAAATACAGAATTTCAGTCACACACTAGAGAAGAGTCCGTACGTTTTGTAGGCATGCACTACAGTGGATGGCACCTCAGCCACTACGTACCTCACTGTGTCTTTGAATGACTGTACAAGCCATACATACAGACAAACTACAACAACGACATCATTCAATACATGCATATTCTATGCAAAAGACAGGTATTCATTTTTATTTATTTTTTTGTTTGACCAAATTTTGCCTGTTCTGTTTGATCGAATTAGTTTAACTAAATTAAATAAGCAATCAAAGTCTCGCCAGATGTGTGCAGATCCGAATGATCAAACTGGCTGGATAATTGTATTGTTATTATCTGACATTAGTTGATCCTTTGCCATTATCATATGGTAATGCTGCCACCTTATGAACGTGAAGGTAATGAAATGTGCGATGTCAGTTGAAGACTACACCATTCAGGCTCTGTTTCATTTCGATGTCACACAGAGAACACATTGTGTCATTTCATTGAACGTCTGTTCGCTCGGTTATACAGAATGTAGTCATTGGAATGCTGAAGAAGATTACAGGTGGGAGTCCATGTCTGTAAACACGGTATTGATATATTTGCCTGTCTGTAAACACAGTATTGATATGTCTGAATGACACAGCTCTACACTGAAAAACGTAGGCAGAATATACAAATGATCCAAAAACACTCCTAGGAAAACAGGGAAATATTATTTATTGTGATTTGTGTGTTTATCTAAAATAATGTTTGGTGCGAAGTAAAAAAAAAAAAACAATGCCAATGGTTTCTGAGACACCTCAGGAGTAACTGTAGTCCCATTCCTGTTGGCCTCCTCCTCTGGAGTAATCTTACATATCCTGCTCCAGCATTTACAGATTGCTTTATATTCCCAGCTTGGGCTTTGACCCAGTCCTCTTCTTTGTTGGATATGTGCATACTAACAGGAGGCCGGCAGCCAATATTAAGCGTGTAAAAAGTACCTGATGGCTTTCGAACAACTCTTGAGACTCTCTGACTGATAGCTAAAAAGTGTCCGGGTGCGTAGTGTCCGTTAAGGCACAATATTAAGCGACTAAAAAGTAGCTGATGGCTTTCGAACGACTCTTCAGACTCTCTGACTGATAGCTACAAAGTGCCCGGGTGACGTATTGGCGTTGGCATAGCAACTGTCACTCAAGAGGCGTTCGAAAGTCAACATTACATCACCTGGGCTCTTTTAGAAACCCGGTGCCTTTTTAGCTTGACAGTTCCTATAGAGAAGAAGTACAAATGAAGAACATTTCATAGGAAACATCACTGAATTCCCTATGCACATTTAATGTTGTGGACATCTAACCTAATCAGGCAATAGCATTTCTGTATTTGGGAAGCTGCTGTCCCCTGCTTTCAGCTGCTGAAGAACCATCGACCTTCCATGTCTGGATACCTGAATGCCACTTACACACATCTTTATTTGCTCCTAAAACAAACAAACAAACAAACAAACAAACATATTCAGAGCTGCAGTCTGATTTCAGAATGTTTTGTCATGTTAATCTTAGATTCATGTCTACAAAAAACTAGGTTTTTTTTCAACTTCATAATATCTGATGTATCTAGGACGCAAACATCAGTCTTGCACATGATATGACCAACTCAATCTGTACCGCACTGTTGTGTGGTGAGAGAAAGAATGTTCAGGATATGATTGGTCACCTGCTCCTGACGGCATCTGAGGTTCAGATGATCCGCCTCAGTTTGGAAGCTTGATGCTTTAGCTCCATCTCCTCTTCGTTCACATTCCCTATGAGGCCAGGAAAAAGGCCTAGTTAGTCTATGGAAAAGTTAGTAATGAGTGTTTGTAATAACAATAATAATAATACATTTTATTTGTATTGCACTTTACATTATACAAATATCAAAGTGCTACATATACATGTCAAATAACAATAACAATGAACATTGATTAGCAGAAACATTTTGAAAAAAGATACATTTTTAGGCCTTTTTTAAAAACATCAGTAGACTGTGGGGCCCTGAGATGGTCAGGGAGGGCATTCCACAGCCTTGGGGCAGCAGAGGAGAAAGCCCGTAGGTAGATTTAGTATTGTGGGAGTACCAGCCTTTTCTTGACAGCCAGGTTTTTGAGTTTGACCTCAGTCTCTGCTGCCAGACTTTTGGCTTTTTTCTTGAGGTCATGTTCCCAGAGCTCGTCAATCATCTCCTGCTGGTCCAAGAGATGCGGCAGCAGCAGGTCAGTGTTAAAGGACATAGTGGTCTTTGCAAGGAACCGCTACCCCTTCACTATGGAGACAGAGAATGAGGAGGAGGTCAGTGTTAAATGACATAGTGGTCTTTGCAAGGAACCGCTATCCCCTTCACTCTGGAGACAGAGAATGAGGAGGAGGTCAGTGTTAAATGACATAGTGGTCTTTGCAAGGAACCGCTGCCCCTTCACTATATGGAGCAGAGAATGAGGAGGTGAGGTTTGTTCTCATAGCCTGTACCTTCATGTTTACATGTAAATACATCACGTACTATTAAACAGTGCTACAGAACATGAAATATTTGACACAAATGCCTAGTCTAGTTGTCACCTGTTATAGAGTGTAGGATAAACCATTAGTAATGTCAATCTATATGGGTTTCCTCTGTGGATGTGGACCATCAGGTGGCTCACATTCCTTTCCACATTTAGTAACATTGAAAACAGATCATATATGAAGCACAGTTTTGGACAGGTCAAATGTTAGGACTACTTACCTTCATAAACAAAGCTTTCAAAGAGACACACACAAACTCTACTCTCCTTGCCAACTGAAGTCCCCAATGTTCCATTCTGTTGATTTTAAAAAGCCAGTAACTCTGGCATCACATGTGAAGGGTTGCCATAGTTTCAGCATTGTTTATTTTCTTTTTAAAGCTGTCTCGAGTGTCCTTTCGGTGTGAGTGTCCCCTATGTTTTTGTGTTTTGGAAAATAAAGAAAGAGTCAGTGTTGAAATGAGTTTGGCTACTTTTTTAAATGACACTTTTGTGTAGGTGTCCTTTTTCTGTAAGTGTTTGTTCAGTACTATAATTTGATTGAATGGAGAATTTGACAGAATAGTGTCAAAATATTTTCGAAGCAAGCAGTATCTCATGTTCTATCACTTCTGGGCATGTTCAATTTATTTTGCCTATATTAGGAATCTAGCAGTGGGTCTGCAATTCATAAAGGATCCACAGGGTGGAGTTGTGAGTTTAATCCCTATGGATAAGAATGCTGCATATCCACCGACAAACAAAAAACAGATTGGCAGCTCATGGTGGATTTTCCTCACTTTTAAAATGAGTGTAAGTGTAATGTGTAAATATTCTGAAATAAACAAAATTGTAATACTGTATATGAATGCTTTTTAACTGTGACCTCAGTCTTACTGTAGTCGTATCATTTCTGTTCATCTCAGGGTCTGTTCTGTATTAGTTTGGTGCGTTATTGGATTTTCTATAAATATGTGAGTCAGATGGGAAAGGGATACATGTGGTGTAAGTTATCAGCACCTTAGCTATCGCACCCTTACTGTGCAGACAAGCTATGTGATAATTTAACATTCATACTTCTGATCTAAAGAAGACAGGTAACAAGACTGTTTTTGTATGGTTGATTCTGTGGTAGTTGCAGTATTGATTTTTGACCAGCAAGCAGGCAAGCCTCTTTTTTGCAGACTTGTAGTCACCCTCATGAAATATCCAACACGACACTATCATCACAAAACTTTAAAGAAAGACCCTGTAGAGTTAGATAAAGTGAATGTAGCACCGTAGCTGATACATGACTGCTACTTTGACAATTGAATTTCCCTCACGGGATTAATAAAAGTGTATCCATCTATCTACTTTATCTATCTATCTATCTATATATCTATCTATCTATCTATCTATCTATCTATCTATCTATATATCTATCTATCTATCTATCTATCTATCTATCTATCTATCTATCTATCTATCTACTTAATAGGCCCTCCATACAGAAAGACCACAGCGATATAATACAGTAAATGCATATTCAATGCAAGGGGCAAGTGGACGCTGTGCAGGTTGTTTAGATGTTTCCATTAGATTTGGATAGGATTTAGTGTAATAGCACCCTCTCCTGGATGGAGTGCATAAGAGGCAGGTAAGACGCTTCTCCTGCTTTTCATCTCC
>NC_137920.1:73737105-73754605 GCF_963457725.1 Sprattus sprattus
GTGATTGATATGAGTAATAAAGCATACACAGCTCCACCTGAGTTGATGTCAATGACAGCTTCATCTGTGAGAGAGAGAGCCCTTATTAAAGCTCTCACCATTGCTCAAACATCCTATTATGGCACAGACACTTGATTTGGGCAAAAATGTCACATCCTGCCGAGATGAGATGCGATCTGTCAGGATTAGTTTGAAAAGCAGTTTTTTGACAGCGCGGATATTGGTGCTGCTGGCTAATGAATCATCTTCTGATTGCCAGTTGGTGATGTCCTGTCCAGTCATCACCCCGCGTCTGCCCTTTGGGGTGGGACAAGGCTTTGTGTTGGGGTGAGCCTGGGTGCCATGACATTTTCCTGAGGGGTGAAAGGTCTTCAGCCAAATGTCAACGGATTTGAGACACGTGCAGATGGCCAGCACAGCTTTCATGCCTCCGGACCTGGGACCATCGGAAGAGCATCGGAATACTCGTCGGAATACTCATCGGAATACTCACTCATAGAACATCCCTGTTAAAAGAGTTCCATACCAGTCTTACTGTTCTCTGTTTCCATCTACGTATCCACCTACCCATCCACCCATCTTTTCTCTTCCTGTTTCCTTCTCTTTCTGTGTGTTGTGATCTTTTAAGTCCCTTATGTCAAAGAATACCTTCAAGATGAAGCATATTGCTGAAAATGATGCTGATGGAGAGTAATTCAAACAAAAAGAGAAAGAGAGCGATGGGGAGAGTGAGAGAGAGAGAGAGAGAGAGAAAGTTTATCCTCCTGTGTGTGTGTGTGTGTGTGTGTGTGTGTGTGTGTGTGTGTGTGTGTGTGTGTGTGTTT
Organism: Sprattus sprattus; assembly: GCF_963457725.1. Classification (NCBI taxonomy): domain Eukaryota; kingdom Metazoa; phylum Chordata; class Actinopteri; order Clupeiformes; family Clupeidae; genus Sprattus; species Sprattus sprattus. Next base: position 73,737,930 of record NC_137920.1, read on the forward strand.
GAGTATCCTCACCGTGACTAATTAAAAGAGGTGGGGGATTGGCATAGCTTTGGCACCCCGCGGCGTTCTCTAGATCCCCCAGAATACAGTCGCCACATCACAGCCTCACCCAGTGGGCACGGCTGTTTGAGAGAGAGAGAGAGAGAGAGAGAGAGAGAGAGAGAGAGAGAGAGAGTGAGGGAAGGAGAGAGATAGAGAGAAGGAGAGAGAGAGTGAGAGAGAGGTAAGGAGAGAGATAGAGATAAGGAGAGAGAGAGAGAGAGAAGGTGAGAGAGAGGGAAGGAGAGAGATAGAGAGAAGGAGAGAGAGAAAGAGAGAGAGAGAGTGAGAGATAGAGCGAGAGAGGCATGGCACACACATCACCGCCTCATCCAGTGGGCACGGCTGTTTGAGACCGAGAGAGAGAGAGAGAGAGAGAGAGAGAGAGAGAGAGAGAGAGAGTGTGAGAGAGAGAGAGAGAGAGAGAGAGAGAGAGAGAGAGCGAGAGAGAGAGAGAGAGAGAGAGAGGCACAGTGCATTCAGCCCAGCCTGCAGCGACCCTCGTGAGGGGAAGTTTTTTCCTCAGTGTGGGTTTACCCGTGTCTGAAGTGGGGCTCTAATCCATCTTGTAATTGGAATTGTAGGTCAGAGCTCCGTCTCTGAGTGTGTGTGTGTTGTGTAGAGGTCTCTCTGAGTGTGTGAGTGTTATGTAGAGGTCTTTCTGAGTGTGTGAGTGTTGTGTAGAGGTCTCTCTGAGGGCCTCATCCACGACAATCAGGAGAAGGTCAGAAGGCTTTTTTTTATATCTCTGGACATCTTTTGTATCTCCCTCCTAATCCCCCTATTCAATTCGGAAAAAGCAACTCAATTTGATAGTCCTGTTTTTTTTCTTTCAGACTTGCCTTGTCAATGACTTGACTGCCAATGGTGTCCGTTTATTTCGCTGTGACTACACAACACTTCAGTGAGATGACCACCTTCGTAGTGTAGTGTTCATTACACTTAATTGAAGAGGTCAGCAAAGAATCAAACTAACTAATAAACAAACAAACAATTAATACAGACAAAAGTGACAGTATTGGGCTTACTATCACTCTTGTGCTCTGGACATCCTTCATCGCTTCACTGCCTTTGTTGGGATATGTTAGTGTTTCCCTTTGGGAGCAGCAGCTTGTCTGCCATTTTAAAGAACAAATGACCCCATTTGTAAGAAATAACTCAGAGAACTCCCTGAAAGTGCTGTTTGAGTAAACAAAACACATCTTTTGTCCTAAACATCACATCCTAACCTTTCTTTTGTTGTCAGTCAAGTCAGTTAAAGCCTTAGAGGCTCTCTGTCCTGCCCCCCAGTGATGGCATCCCCCTCATCTGCATAGCTCTCTCATTAGCTCCTCTCCTCTCCTCCTCCTCTCTCCTCCTCTTTTCTCCTCTCTAGTCTAGGCTCTCCTCCCTTCTCCTCTCCTCTCTTCCTCTTTTCTCCCCTCTAGTCTGACCTCTCTTCTCTTCTCCTCTCCTCCTCTTTTCTCCTCTCTTCTCTGGCCTCTCCTCTTTTCTCCTCCTGTCATCTCCTCCTCTTTTCTCCCCTCTAGTCTGACATCTCTTCTCTTCTCCTCTCCTCCTCTTTTCTCCTCTCTAGTCTGGCCTCTCCTCCTCTCTCCTCCTCTCCTCCTCTCCTCCTCTCTTCTCCTCCTCTCTCCTCCTCTCCTCTCCCCTCTTGCCTCTCCACTCTTCCTCTCCTCTCTTCTCCTCCTCTCCTCTCCTCCTCTCTTCTCCTCCTCTCTCCTCTCTGCTCTGAGGGGAGATCTCTCTGTCCTACTCTCTGATCCCAGGACCTCCAGCCTTGCCTTGTCAATGTTGCCCATGTTTTCTACTGTGACTACACAATACTTCAGTGAGACGACCACCTTTATAGTGTGATGTTCAAACAATCGAAAGGTAATAAATGACTAAATGAAACTCTCCAGAAGAAAGTAACAATACTGGTCTAAGCCTCACTTTTGTGCTCTAGACATGCTTCTGTGCTCTGCTACCTTTGTTGTGATCTTTGAGTTTTTCATTCTTTCAAGGCTGACTGTCTTTTCAAAGAACAAATGGCCCCGGGGGTAAAACATAACTTTGCAGAGAACGTGCCCCAATGAGTGTGGAAATCTTTCATCCAAAACACCACATCTTAACTGATCTTTGTCATCCAAAACACCACATCTTAACTGCCCTTTGCCATCCAAAACACCACATCTTAACTGCCCTTTGCCATCCAAAACACCACATCTTAACTGCCCTTTGCCATCCAAAACACCACATCTTAACTGCCCTTTGCCATCCAAAACACCACATCTTAACTGCCCTTTGCCATCCAAAACACCACATCTTAACTGCCCTTTGCCATCCAAAACACCACATCTTAACTGCCCTTTGCCATCCAAAACACCACATCTTAACTGATCTTTGTCATCCAAAACACCACATCTTAACTGCCCTTTGCCATCAAAAACACTACATCTTAACTGCCCTTTGTCATCCGTTGAGCCAATTAGTGCCACTGATGCCCCTCATGGTATCATGACTGGCAGTGTGTTCTGGAGTGGCCCCTGACCGGATTCCAATCTCTGGGGCTTGACTCTGGGCTCTCTCTCTATCGGCCCTCCAGTGCTGGCATTCCCCCTAATCTACATGCCTCTCTCATTAGCCCTTTTCCTCTCCTATATCTCCCCTCCTCTCCTCTCCTCTCCGGGCTCTGGTCTGAGGGGAGACCTCCTCTGTCCCGGCTCTTTGTTCCCGGGGCCTCCAGATGATGCCAGGGCCTCGTCGTCCATCACTCTTGTCAGGCCAGTCATGCTCTGGGGGGACCCTGAGCCAGGCTGGCCCATGCATATTCAGGAGAGAGAGAGAGAGAGGAAGAGAGAGAGAGAGGAAGAGAAAGAGAGGGAGAGATAGAATGAGAGAGAGGGAGAGATAGAAAGAAAGACAGCAACCCCCTGGAGCAGGATAAATGTGGTCCTGAGGTGGGGGGTAGGGGATGGATGGGGGGGGGGGGTCACCCCACAGCACGTTGTTCACCCCCATATTAAAATGTGTTAATAAAGAGCATTGAAATTCCCGCAGTAATGCCTCCCTTGGGTACGTCTCACTAATTAAGGGCCTGCCGCTTCCTATGAACACTCATCAGTCAACCCCGGGATGGGTACAGCTCCGACACTTCATGAACATATCATAGCCAGAGAGAGAGCTATACATATCATGGCCAGAGATAACTATGCTCCGGCCCTTCATGAACATATCATAGCCATAGAGAGTTATACTTCATGAACATATCATAGCCAGAGAGAGAGAGCTATACTTCATGAACACATCATAGCCAGAGAGAGCTATACTCCGGCACTTCATGAACATATCATAGCTAGAGAGAGCTATACATATCATAGCCAGAGAGAGAGCTATACTTCATGAACACATCATAGCCAGAGAGAGCTATACTTCATGAACACATCATAGCCAGAGAGAGAGCTATACTTCATGAACACATCATAGCCAGAGAGAGCTATACTTCATGAACATATCATAGCCAGAGAGAGCTATACTTCATGAACACATCATAGCCAGAGAGAGCTACAGTATACTTCATGAACATATCATAGCCAGAGAGAGCTATACTTCATGAACACATCATAGCCAGAGAGAGCTATACTTCATGAACATATCATAGCCAGAGAGAGCTATACTTCATGAACACATCATAGCCAGAGAGAGCTATACTTCATGAACATATCATAGCCAGAGAGAGCTATACTTCATGAACATATCATAGCCAGAGAGAGCTATACTTCATGAACACATCATAGCCAGAGAGAGCTATACTTCATGAACATATCATAGCCAGAGAGAGCTATACTTCATGAACACATCATAGCCAGAGAGAGCTATACTTCATGAACACGTCATAGCCATAGAGAGCTATACTTCATGAACACGTCATAGCCAGAGAGAGCTATACTTCATGAACACATCATAGCCAGAGAGAGCTATACTTCATGAACACGTCATAGCCATAGAGAGCTATACTTCATGAACACGTCATAGCCAGAGAGAGCTATACTTCATGAACACATCATAGCCAGAGAGAGCTATACTTCATGAACACGTCATAGCCATAGAGAGCTATACTTCATGAACACGTCATAGCCAGAGAGAGCTATACTTCATGAACACATCATAGCCAGAGAGAGCTATACTTCATGAACACGTCATAGCCATAGAGAGCTATACTTCATGAACACGTCATAGCCAGAGAGAGCTTTACTTTCAGGCCTCTGATTATGGTCACACTGGTTGTGAAGGTTGTTCTGGTTATTGATTTAGAAGCTGATTTTTGAAAGGCACATTACAAAAGACAAGAAAGCATCTCCACCATTTTATTTTAGCCCTTTTGTATGAAACATTACAAGCTGAAGTGCTGTTCATCTTTCATTTGTGGTTCTGTGCCTTTCTCTATTTGTAGGCACACATCAACTGACTGCAACACAAATTCATTTAAACAACGCTACCTTGAGTCTGAATAAATCATCATCATCATCATAGATCATTATTTCAATTTTGATATTGGTATCGTAATGTATGGTTCAAATGTTAGATATTGGTATTGTTATGTATGTTTTAAATGTTAGATATTGGTATTGTAATGTATGTTTTAAATGTTAGATATTGGTATTGAAATGTATGTTTTAAATGTTAGATATTGGTATTGTAATATATGTTTTAAATGTTTTGATATTTGTATGTAAGTCTTAGATGTGGACCCCACGAAAAGTAGCTCTGTCTTAGGGTAGAGCTAATGGGGATCCTTCTAAATAAACAAATAAACAAATAAATGTGCTCTCTTGGCAGCCATGTGTTAAAACTCCCAGCGGGTGACACCCTCTGAGTGTCGGTATGGCTTCGGCAGTGTTGGTATGACTTTGCAGGCATGTCACCCCACATCTTCAGAGTTGATTGTGCTTCTAATTGTAACAAGGGCGTCATGATTATCCGAATGAAAAGGCTTCTCTTAATTATGCCACTCTCCGCCATTGTGGGCTGAATGCATAAGTGAGTTAGTCATTGTGTCTGGATCTCCCTGCGGTCCTCTGGGATCTCTGAGTGGGGGGGGGGACCCGACCACGCTGCACCCTGGCCTGGATCTCCTACGCACGCTCACCATGGCACAGTAATGTGCATTGTGTAGGGAGTAAGGGCTGTGTGGAGTGCTACTCCATATAGTTCTCTCTCTCTCTCTCCTTCTCTCTATCTCTCTCCTTCCCTCTCTCTCACTCTCTCTCTCTCTCTCTCTCTCTCTCTCTCAAACAGCCGTGCCCACTGGGTGAGGCTGTGATGTGGCAACTGTATTCTCACCATGGCACAGTAATGTGCATTGAGTAGGAGTGTGGGCTGTGTGGAGTGCTACTCCATATAGTTCTTGTTTACCCAGAGTTTCAGACAGACACAAACAAGTTTGGGCAAACAAAAATTTTTTTTGTTTCTGTCTGGCTGTCGTGGAAGCTTTTTTTATAGAGTGTGTACAGACTTTGCCCAGACACACACTTGATTTTTTGTTTCTCGTCACCTGGCCTGGTTGATGGAACCTGTTTGAGTCTTTGAAGTGCACGTCACTGATGTCCTCGTACAGTGTCATTTTTTTCTTTCCGGAAATCACATCCAGAGACACACACACACACACACACACACCTCAGGCTCCAGTAAAACTAAATAATAAAAAACCTTTAGAGCCGCCTTCAGATCTCCTCAGCGAGAGACGAGAGACAAAAAACACCACCATTAAGACAAAGTCATTTCCTGTCAAAAGGACTATCATTTGGACTGGACACACAGCCCCGAAGCCTGCCAGCGCCGGTTCCGGCACCTGGCTCTAATGACTTCAGTGTGAGCGAGATCTGAGGGGGGACCCGGGACCCAGGAGCCGGGGGGGCTGCGTTCGACTCCCAGCCCCAAAAAACAGACACGCCAGCAGGGGACGGAGCCTGGCCGACTAGAGCCCTTCATTTATCTCGCCAATAAAGCCGCCACTTGCCTCGGCCCTAATTGCCACCTAACTCTATCAAGATGGGGTATGTTAAAGGGTGGCGGGGGGGGTGCTGGCCCAATTTGGAGGCTCTTTGTTGAGCCCGTCCGCAGCCTCTCTCCCCTGAGGACCCCTTCAATAGGCTGTGAAACGGACATCAGAGTGGCAGGAAACACAAAGCAGAGGGAGGTCGGAGGGAAGGAAGGAAGGAAGGGAGGAAGGGAAGAGGAGTTATAGAAGGCTGAGTCCTCACACCCGTGCTCCACTCTAACACTCATTAGTCCTCAGATGCCAAGGTTGTTTTTCTTTCCTAGGCAGTCTTGCTCCTTGTTGTTTATACTTGTCCACACTTTTTAAAAGTGTCTTTCATAAATTAAGTGGAGTTAAAGTAAAAGCAAAGTTGGACAGTGGAAACTGTGCATTACAGTGCATTGGGACATTACTATTATAGTCTCCACATACTGTATATAGTCAAATCCCTATAACTTTAATGTCGACTTCCATTGTACTTTAATGTTACTTTAAATAGTTGTCCATTTCATGTTTTTTTTTTTTATTGATTTGTATCTGTTTGTTAGCGTTGTTGTCCAATCTACAGAAAGTTCTGGTAAATGTTTAGACTAGCGTTGGAAAAAATAAAAACATATGTTCCGGAGTCCACAGAAACGGCAGAATGGAAAATGACTGCGGGCCTCGTCGTCCTCATCTGTAAAGAAACTTTTCCAATTTTCCAGCGCCTGACCACCGCCTGCCGCAGTTAACCAAGCGCAGTGCAAGCATTTACATGGGGGGGGGGGGGGGGGGGGGGGAAATGAGGGGGCAGAGTGGGGGTGGGGGGGGGAAATAAAAAATGAGCAAAGCTAAATTGAGAAGGAAAAAGCTAACAATGGACTCCGCTCATTTTCGGAGTCTGTTAATCATTCTGCGGCCCCTCTGGCTTCAATAAGGGGAGAATAAAAGGGTATAAAAGAACAATTTGGGCCGTCCCAGCTGTGAATGCACGGCCCCATCACACGAACAATGGCGGAGTGGCGGCTACCATAATTCAGCGTGTGATCTCCGACACGCCCCCTCTCTCTCCGCTCTGTCTTTGTTTAAGCTGACCGTCGGCACATCAACCGGCACACACACACACACCCACACACACTCACACACATCAACCAGCACACTGCCAGATGGGGAAATCCATAATGCAGATCAGAAATTAGCCCCCCCCCCCCCCCCCCCCCGCTTTACTCCCTGCACGCACACACAGATAACCCCCCCTACCCCCCCCCCCCCACACACACACACACACACACACACACACACACACACACACACACACACACACACACACTGATACCCCCTTATACACTCACACACTCTCACACACAGATATCCCCCCGTCCCCACACACACACACACACACTGTTACCCCCTTATACACTCACACACTCTCACACACTGATACCCCCTTCCGCGCACATACACACTCACACACACACACTCACACACACACTGATTACCTCCCCCCCTCCCCTTCCTCCCCACTCTTCACCCCAATCCATTCGTGCACCGGTGCCACATAACGGCCCATTACAAGGCAACGGGAGCTCCCCTCTCGCCTAATTAAGCGCAGCTTTGCCTGCCCCTGGGCACGATGGGCTCCTGACCAGCAGCAGAGCTGCAGCACCTGGGGATGCTACCTGTTGCCACGTCACACCCAGAGCTGGGAGGCGGGAGAGGGGGCAGAGAGAGAGAGAGAGAGAGAGAGAGAGAGAGAGAGAGAGAGAGAGGGTGGAACCCAGCTGGCTGCGTTTGTCCATGGCTGATGAAGCGTGGTGCCCAATGCAGGCTGGTTGTCTTAGCGGATTGGGTGGGTTAGCGGCTGAGCGGGTGGGTGGCATGTGGCTTCTCCAACCGTGACAGCTCCTGGCACCAGAGCACGCTTTCCATTTCAATTTCAATTGAGTTCAGATTCGGTTATTTGGGCGGAGCGGTCGTCTGGAGATGCTTTGTGGGGAAGCGGCGGTCCAATCCACACAGGGCCAGAACCCTGTGGCCGGGAAGAACTAATTTTAAACAGGAGGAACTCATTTTAAACAGGAAGAACTCATTTTAAACAGGAAGAAATAATTTTAAACAGGAGGAACTCATTTTTTTAGGAAGAAGCACTGGGCAGAACTGTTCTCAAATAGAAAAGTTGAGTTGGGAAGGGCTTATTTCAGGTCATTTGCTCAGGATTGAAATTCTATTTTGCCACATAGGCTTATTAGTAAAATAGCTGCTTGCCAATCACTATTTATGTCTCTACCTGGCTGTTATGTAAGCTTTTTAATGGAGCGCACACAAAGTTTGCCGACACCTTTTACCTTTTCTTTGGTTAGAACCTCTTCTTCCACAGAATACTGCCCCTTATTTATGACAATGCTGGAGAGTGGAGGAACATTTGCTATGAGGTTTCCTCTCGCTGACACGTTCTTGTGGGGGTTGAATGTGAACACTTTCAGAGCCTGTGAAGTGAGCTGAATGTCACACAACAAACAGTCAGACGCTTCTCACAAAAGCCACAGTCGCACCGCACCCGCACGGCGTAGCCGACCGATAATTCATCTTCTCAATCAATAGGGAGCATAACCCCCCTCACTCAATCCCATGATACCGCATCCCTTTATGGTCTTGATGGGCCGGGAGTTCAATCCTGCTGCTCTTTTGATTGCGAGACAGTTTCATGGGCACCATCTGACTGCAGCGTCTGGAAGCTGAGCATATCAAAAGCGCCAATGTCTGGGATCCAGGAGGGTTGCTCCGACCAAAACTTAAGAGAGAGAAAGAGAGAGAAAGAGAGAGAGAGAGGAAAGCTTTTAGGCCACCAACCCAACTGTGGTACAGTGCCATGCTCTGGAGGTTTTTCTAAATTAGCCCTTTGGCTAGAGAGGAGGTGGGGTGTGGTCTTGCTAATGCATATTTAAATAAGTACTTTGCATTTCGGCGGAAATTAGCTTTTCCCCCCCTAGTTAAATAATATAATAGGACCGGTTGTGACCAAAAAAATAATGAAAATGCAAATACCTGCAGGGGGAACACATGCGAGCTCTGGGGGCTTCCCAAGTTAATATCCACGCAGTGACGGTTAAATGGGCCTTTGTTTAGTGCTTAGGCTGAGTTTGCTTTGGGTTTAGGGAGTCAGACTCAGAGTCAGGGGGGATGGGGAGGGGGGTTGTTTAACTTGCACCCCTCCTAGTTAAACGTTGGGAGCCTTGGGAGGACTATGCATCTGACACGCAGCATATTGGCGCCCACACGCCTCATCCGTTTGTATTGTTTGCGGGGCGTGCACGTGAGTAGTGGCGTGAGTAGAGCGTGTTTGCTGGGCGTGCACGTGAGTGGTGGCGTGATTACAGCGCGGCTAAGCCGGAGCATAATTGGGAAGTTGTGGCGTGTGTTTTGGTGTCTGCTGAAAAGCGATTGCGTGTTCCATTTTGAGAGGAGTCAGACGTGAGCTGCGGCGAGGGGGTCTGTCTTGAGACTGCGGGCATGTCACTTCTGACTCATCGCCCGCATTTTCCTCTGAAGCGAGTGCCCGCGAGAGTAAAAAGTGGCACCAATTATGCCAGCGCGCATATGGGCAGCGCAGCCTGCCTCGGCCCCTAATGACAGCCGAGACCAAATGCTTGCCAGCCCAGAGGTCAGACCCTGCTTTCAGGCCGGTGCCAAGAAGAGTCCTAATTACAGGCACTTTCCCTCTCAGAGGCTCCTACCTACCCCACCCCCGACTGCCCCCCCCCCCCACATCCAGCTGTGGAGTGGCATGGGTCTTCAGCTCCTCTGGTCCTGGGAGAGATGCACCTGCAGCCTCCGAGCCCCCACCGCCGGCTGGCTGGCTGTCTCCCGAAGTGCCCCCCTCTCCCCACCAAACTCCTGTCTCTGCCCCCCTCCATACCCAAAGACCTGGTGGTTGGGTTGGTGGCGTGGTGTGATATGTGTGTGTGTGTGTGTGTGGGGGGTTGGGGCGCACAGATTGACATGCTGTGACCATGCAGCTGTCTCATTCCTCCAACTGTCACGATCTCTGTAAGACAAGAGTGGGTTTTATAGCCTATTTGTTTTGGCCCTGTTGTTTTGTTTACCGACTTGGCAACATGCTTGTTTATCAGCGCGGTCATAAATCACGCAGATAGTGGCTTAGCTACTCATTCTGCGGCCAATTGCTCGTGTAAATTACACTCGTAGGAAAGTGATTACGGTAAGAAAAGATTGAAAATGTGAAATATAGCGCAAACTCAAATGGGCCTGAAGAGCCGTGGCTTGGAGCAGTGGCCTCGCAGAGACAACAGAGAGTAAAGGCTGATTTATACTTCGGTAGACGACACTTTTGAAAGTACCGAAGTATAAATTGGCCTTAAGAACGACACCAGGAAGAGAAGAACGCCGCCAGGAAGAGAAGAACGCCGCCAGGAAGAGTAGACCAACACTACTGCTCCTTTGTCCGAATCAGCACAGATCAAAGGACGCCGTCTCTGAAAAGAAAACAAAGGAATCTCTTCCCTCTGGTGCCTGTCCTGCCTGTCTGGCACTGCTTGGTCAATAGACTGCCGCTCATTGAGTTCGCTGTTTAATTTCATTAGCTTGATTAGCTCACCGCGCAGGCAGAGAGTGCATAGAGGAGCTGTAATTAGAGTTCGATTAGGGCACTGTTCTTCTGGCAGGTGAGGGAAATGACCCAAGTCCAGCACTCAAGTCTGCTATTGATTTCCCTTTGTGCTACACACAATAATGTAGCTTTTTCCAGGTAGAATAGAATGGGGATAGGAGAGGAAGGCAGGCAGGCAGGCAGGGGGTACAACATGCACAATAAGACGGGGGGACATTCACACAAATGCACTGATTGCAATCGGTGGAGTCGGATGCGTCCCTTGGTAACTTGGAAGTCCTTCACAAGACTTGTCATCTCAGACTGTTCACTCATGACCTGCCCCTCATATATATATATTTTTTTTAAGATTTGTTTGTTGGCTTTTTATGCCTTTTATTGATAGGCTAGTGAAGAATGGGACAGGAAATGAGAGAGAGAAGAGGTGGGGAGTGGACAGGAGAAATGGCATCAGGCTGGTATTGAACCCGTGACCTCCTTGAGCGTCGAGCCCCGAATGTGGTCAGGGCTACTGTTTGCACCACAGTGCCCCCACTGCCCCTCATGTTTTAACCCACGAATGCTGCTGAGTAATAATCCTCACTTGGCCCTGTCTTCATGTTTGTCGTGTTTTCCCTGCGCACTAGTGTGTGTTCCGCTACTGTGTCTTGCTCAGTGGGAGAGGTCTTTCCTCGGCGGGCTCTAAATGAGATGTTCGGACGGTTGTTTTCCGTGACTCTCATTGTTTGCTTGTTCCTGGCACGCTGCCTCAGACAACAGCTGAAGGGGCCCAGGGAGCACACACATGGGCTTCGGCGTCAGGTTCTGTCAGAGCCCTGCTGCTGCTGCTGTTGTCTGCTGTCTGCTGGGATTGGCTATTGTTCTGATGCCTGGGACCAAGGGCAACTGTATCTAAACAACCTTCAAGGTACGTACGTATGCTCTTGGTTTTTAAACTCTGGTTTTTTTCAAGCATTTCTTAGGCAGAAAAGCCTTTGAGCCTGTCCTCATTGAGTGAAATATGGGCAGAGATGGGGGTGTCTGGGGCGGGTGTAAGCAAGAGAGAGGGAGGGGGGATGTATATATATATAAATACATATATATGTATATATCACTCTCTTTATATATATATACTGTATACTGTATATATATATATATATAGATAGAGAGAGAGAGGGATAGATAGAGAGGGAGGGATCGAGAGAGAGAGCGAGAGAGAGACTCTTTCTGTATGAATTAACTCTGTATAAATCAAGTAGGAGAGGATGGAGTACAGAGAGAAACTGAACGTCCCCTCCGACCAGAGGACACTTTGATGTACCTCAGTTGCCATTGATTTCTACCCGGCCCATACATTACCCATATTGCCCGCTCATCATGGGCGCAGTTGTACGTCCCCTGGGCACAGATGGACCATGAATGGAGAGGCGCCGCTAAACGAGGGGCATGCAAAACTTCACCCGTAAGTTTGGGAGCTGGGGGTCGTCACGGTAACTTTGTAACGGGGCCGGGCTGCTATTGTGTGTGGATCCGTTACGGGATGTCCCGCGGAAGGGGTGGACTAATGGGAGCCACACTGGGCCTGTCAGTTTGGGGTGGAGTGATGGCACCTGGGACCTCCCGCAGACCCGCTCACACACACACACACACACACACACACACACACACATGCGTGCGGACATGCATACATATACATACATCCACACGCACACACGCAGAGACATGCATACATGCACGGTGATACATTTCTGGCCCCCTTCTGTTGTGGGGTGTGATGTGTTTAAATTTAAATTCCACACCCCTCACAACCCCCCCCCCCCCCCCCCCCTCCCCAGCGTGCGGCAGTCCACCACACTAAACATTAGCGGGACAACACACATGCCAGCAGATTAAGGGGGACGGCATGCTATAGAGAATATATTTGGCCAGAGATTGAATTTAAGGAAAAGAGCACAGAGTGCCTGTTTGAGTATTTTGTCTTTCTTTTGTTTTGTGGTGTGAGTTATATTTTAGTTTGAAGTTATAAGACATGAGCGTACTAAAAATATAGGTTTACCAAAAGAGTTCTTACTCACATGACTTACAAATGAACAAACAATAACGCCTCTGGTAAAAAAAAAAAAAAAACTTTAGAGAGCAATAACTGTATGAAGACAGACTCAGACTCAGCCAAAACATAAATTCATTTTAACCCTAAATAACATAATTAAGTAATTATTTTTGTCACATTTTGATTGGAGGGCTAAATGGTGAAAGCAAGAATATCACTGTATCTCACATAATGTTTTTGTTTTCCTTTTGTAATGCCACAACAACAACAACAACAACAACAACACCCTGATGAACACATCATCCCCGTAGACAGAAGCTGACCCAGGTTTATACAGCCCCATGTTTGTTTACCTTAGCACGTGTGTGTGCATCCATTACTCGGCATGCATCCCTGCACGCGTGAGTGTGTGTGTATGTGTGTGTGTGCGCGCGTGTGCGTGTGTGCGTGTGTGTGTGTGTGTGTGGTGCCCTGCTGGACTAAGACAGTGACAGTATATTCGGGGCTCTCCACGGCCCCCAGGGACGGTTATTAATCCAATAATTAAACATTTATTGCCGACAGCACCTGCTCCCCCCCCCCTTTACGCTGCTCCCATGGGACTCCATCACACGGATCCAGGAAGCTGGAGGATAGAGAGATAGGTAGGAGGGGAGGGAGAGAGGGAGGGAGTGGGAGTGAGGGAGTGAGGAAGGGAGGGAGAGAGAGAGAGAGGCTGTGTTAGCGAGAAGAGGGAGGGGCGGGGAAAAAAAAAGAGCAGTGTTTGGAGAGGGGTCATCAGATAGCCAGATTCTTCCACAGCAGCGTAGTGTGTGTTCTGCCTCTGCCTCTGCAGTCTCCCCCCCCCCCCCCAGCGTACACACACACGTATCTGCGTGTGTGAAGTTATGTGAGTGCAGAACAAAGGGAGGACACAGGAGGAGGACGAGTCTGACACAAGACAGAAGAAGAGAAAGAAGGAGGAAGAGGAAGAGAACAATGCAGGAGAGATGCCACCCTCTGTGACACAGCTGACGGACACTGACAACTGAGGAGAAAAAGTTTCAGCCTTTTTTTCAGCAGTCTGCCCTTTTACGTGCGATTTTTTTCCCCTTCCGTATTTTACAGGAAAGATGATCTTTTCCTGCTTTTACGGAGACAGAGAGCAGTAGGAATTTCTTTTTTTTTTTAAGATTATTTAATTTTATTAGAAACTTATTAACACATCTCTATGCTTCATTTTCAAAAGAGATAAGGGAGGTCGAGGTAGTGCAAGACAGAGAGAGAGTGAAAGTTATAGAGAAAAGACAGACAGAGAGAGAGAGAGAGAGACAGAGAGAAAAAAAAAGAGAGAGAGAGAGAAACGTTAGAGAGCAGAGAAAGGTGGCACTGCTGCCCCAGGCAGAGCTGTGTGTGTGTGGTGTGAAGATGCTGCGCTACCTGATCAAGACCCTGCTCCAGATGAACCTCTTCACGGATAGCATCAGGGACCCGTCCAACAGCACCGACCTCCTCTTCAACCTCTCCTCCATCTCGCCGTTCAACTCGTCCTTCATCGACTGGAGCAATTTCACCAACCTGAACGGTGAGTACCTCGTCAGACCCGAGCAGATGCAGTAGCTATGGAAAGCGTTGTTAGTTCTACTCTTCTTCTGTGACTTTTTGGCTCATCACCCTTCCCTTAGTTTCTTCCTCTACATTAATGTACTAATTTACATGCATCAAAGACACCTGGTGGAAACGAAGTCTATCACAAACGAGCAAATTGAGTTGTCATGGTGATATTCTGTCCAGCTCTTCTGCCAAGGATAAAGAATGATTTTTTTTTTAAGGTGTCATGGTTAGTAAATATTGTCTACCTTCACCATGAATATCTGGGGGGACAAAAAAAACCCATTACAGTGTATTTGGTCATGGTAGTCTACCAATTAATCTCTGTAGAAAATGTATTCATGAAAAAGTGCCCGAGCAAGATTCTAAGATCCTAATAGAAACCTACTCTCGAGTCTCAAAGTTAAATTGAGTTGGGCTGATGGGGTTGTGCAGAGGTTTCAGGGGATTCACCGCGAGACACTTTAGTTGAGTTTAATCAAGATTCCACCAAAAGTGTATAATGATGTGGAAATGGAAATGTTTAAAATGAGAGAGGGCGAGAGTGAGAGATTCTGCTGAGTGTTCGGCTCACAATGTGACATTTATACTCTACTGTATGAGAAAAACATTGTGCTTGTGTGACAGTCATGTCATTGAGACATGTAAGGTACGTGCATGTATGGGTTGCATACAGTTTGTGTATATGTATGTGTGTGCTCCTTCCTCTGTGTGTGTGGTGTGTGTGTGTGTGTGTGTGTCTGTGTTTGTGCTCCTGCCTCTGTGTGTGTGTGTGTGTGTGTGTGTGTGTGTGTGTGTGTGTGTGCTCCTGCCTCTCTCTGTGTGTGTGTGTGTGTGTGTGTGTGTGTGTGCTCCTGCCTCTCTGTGTGTGTGTGCGTGCCTGACCTGCTTTGTCAGTGTGTTAGTGTGTATAATGGAGCGCCCCCCCGCTGGCTCCCCCTCCTCACTGAGAGTAATGACACAGCAGGCAGTGGGAGCTGAAGGGACACACACACACACACACACACACACACACACACACACACACACACACACACACACACACACACACACACACACACACACACACACACACACACACACACACATACTCAAAGGTAATTGGAGGAGAAGTTTGCCTTGTTCTGCTTCTAATGACTCCTCATATAGGCTGTGCCAGTGTAACCAGTGTGCCAGTGTAACCAGTGTGTCAGTGTAACCAGTGTAACCAGTGTGCCAGTGTAACCAGTGTGCCAGTGTAACCAGTGTGCCAGTGTAACCAGTGTAACCAGTGTGCCAGTGTAACCAGTGATACCAGTGTAACCAGTGTGCCAGTCTAACCCCCTTAATGCTCCGGGCACCTCTGGCCTCTGGAGCTCACCTCAGCTAGAGATCTTGTTCTGTGCTCTATGGGAGTTGGATTGGGGAGTTTGGTCAAATGGTCCAAAAATGTGTTGACGTTTTTTAATTTGTTATTTTGTGAAGGTCAGTTTGTTTGTTTGTTTGTTTGTGAAGGTCCAAAACAGGACATAGTCATGTGGTAACTACTAATACGTGCAAAATTTGGGTTCGGAGTCTTCTACAATGTGAAACATTGGTGCCGTGCTATTCTCATTCTCTGTTCCTTTCAATATTAACAACACCGAGCCACAAAAAGGTACTGCATCAGTGTAACGTAGCTCGTGTGAGGGTAGGTTAGGCTTCCTAAGGCTTCCCTCTCAGTTTGCCCTTGTCTTGTACATTGCTGTATTCAGAAGTGAGAGGTTGGGCTCAGCTTTGGGTGATCTATATTTGTTTATTTTTTTTATTATCTTGTATCGAGATTTTCCCAGAGCCTAAGTGTGTCAATAGATGGACTTCTGAAATCTGTGGCTGAAGCTTATCATTGCAGTCCACCAGAAGCAGCTGTGGCACTGTGGAAGCGTCCAATAGACCCTCTCTCATGTGTGTGTGTGTGTGTGTGTGTGTGTGTGTGTGTGTGTGTGTGTGTGTGTCCAATAGACCCACTCTCATCCCAATAGACTCGGTAGAGAGCTAATAAAGCAGACAGGCTCCGTAGGCTACCTCAGAAGGCTCCAGAAGATTGTGTCATTTCCTCGTGTTACACGCTGTGTTACTCTCTGTTAATTGCTTTCCTCTCAATGGGTATGTTTTTCCCAAAATATTACCCAGCCATGCTGAAAGTGGCCTGCAATCACACACAAAAACGGAAGACGAGTTCAAAAACTTTTCTGGATGCGGAGGAATAGAGGAAGGCTGTGTAGTGTGACAAACTGGATGAAGTTGTATGTGTTTGTGTGTGTGTGTCTGTGTGTGTGTGTGTGTGTGTGTGTGTGTGTGTGTGTGTGTGTGTGTGTGTGTGTGTGTTTCGGTGTGAGTGTGTGTGTGTGTGTGTGTGTGTGTGTGTGTGT
>NC_137920.1:73762105-73767105 GCF_963457725.1 Sprattus sprattus
CCTACAGTGTGTATGTTATCTTTATCTACATCTTTAGTATGTCCATAGTGATTGGATATGGCTGACAATTGTACTTGCGATATAGACTTGTAGATAGTAGACACGTAGATACATATAGATTTGTCTAATTCTCCGCAACTTCCAGGAATTGTTTTATTTAGTTACCACATTCTTTAAAACACATCAATTGATAAAATGTTTTCTATGGAGGGTTTTACTGAATTGTTCAATCATTTTATTTTAATGCTTCAGAGCTTTAGTGCTCTGAGAAATATCCATGCCCTTAAGTGATTTTCAAACTGAAATCTCTCATGCACGTCATAATTAATGTAGATAGACGCACTGTGGATGTGTTATTTCTGCTTCTGGTGGGACGTGACAGAGAGCTTGGATTGATTAATTAGGTCTGGATGAATGGCTGGCAGGGTTGCAGTGGACAGGGCCGAGTGAGAGAGAGAGACGGCATATGTGAGCAGGCGTCATTAATCACTCCGGCCGAGTGTGTGTGTGTGTGTGTGTGTGTGTGTGTGTGTGTGTGTGTGTGTGTGTGCAAGGCGGCCAGAGAGCCCTGTGGCAAGACACCCCGGCCGATCAATATGAATTTCACACTTACACACTAATTAAGTCATTACAGTGCAGAACCATTGGCCCACTGTAAACCCAGCCCCCCCCCCCCACATCACCCCTTCCCATACACTTACATATACATACACACACACACACACACACACTGACACACACACACACACACACACACACACACACACACACACACACACACACACTGACACACACACACACACACACACACACACAGACACACACACACACACACACACACACACACACACACACTGACACACACACACACACACACACACACCCCTCCACTCTCACCGGGGGCTGGAGAGATGGAGCAGCATACCCCCTGCTGGCTTTCCAGGGCCTCGCCTCTAATAATGAAAGTCATGCTCAGTCATGCACACACACACACACACACACACACACACACACACACACACACACACACAGACACATGGATGCACACGGATGCACACACAAACACACACAAACACACACACACACATGGATGCACACACACACTCACAAACACACACATGCACACACCACACCAGCAATCACCTCAATCATAATGGCCTGACACAAACCCCTAATAGTCATCATGGTAAACACTCATTACTGGGATGTTCATGGCTGAATAACATTACTCAGCAAGCTAAAGGCAAGCTCAACACTGGTGAATAAGTGTCTTAAAATGAAGAGTTTAGACTACATAAAATTGATTTTATATACGATGGTGTGTTTGAATTATGTCTCACTGTGTTAAACAGAGGGAAAAGACAGATATGATGTATTCAAATGAGCTGGTCACGCAACCTGAGCAGGAGAAATCCACCTTAATTAAGCCTGGAGGAGCAAGACTCGAGCCAGAAGTTAATTACCACTTAATTAGGATTAAGTAGAGTTCAGACTGATTTCACATTTACAAATGTACCTCTGTAAAATAAGCGTCTTCACTTTTTTGGGAAGAAATCAAAAATGGATGAAAGAAGGAGACGTATCTACTGTCATTCAAATGCAGACAGAATGTATGTAATATATATTATTAGGGGACTTATTCACATAAAGGATAAAGCCTAACTGTGAATAAAGCAATTCATATGCTATTGAAATGATACCACCCAACCCCCAATCAGGCAAGTCCCTCTCTGCTTTCAAAAACCTCCTGAAGACTCATCTCTTCTGTCCCTCTCTGCTTTCAAAAACCTCCTGCACTGCAAAAATGCTTTTCTAACCTAGTGTTATTACTCTTATATTGAGATGAAAAAATCTAGTTGGTCTTGTTTCTAGCTAAATTGTACTTACCTAGTGCTCTTCGGTAAGGTTATTTTTGCCTATTTCAAGCAAATATTACTTATTTTAAGAAATCTTAACAAGCAAATTTGGCTGCCAGTGCGTTAAGCAAATTTGGCTTAAAACAAGCAAATTTGGCTGCCAGTGCGTTAAGCAAATTTAGCTTGTTAAGATTTCTTAAAATAAGTAATATTTGCTTGAAATAGGCAAAAATAACCTTACCAAAGAGCACTAGGTAAGTACAATTTAGCTAGAAACAAGACCAACTAGATTTTTTCATCTCAATATAAGAGTAATAACACTAGGTTAGAAAAGCATTTTTGCAGTGTGAAGACTCATCGCTTCTGTCCCTCTCTGCTCTTCCTCTCTTCTGTCCCTCTCTGCTCTTCCTCTCTTCTGTCCCTCTCTGCTCTTCCTCTCTTCTGTCCCTCTCTGCTCTTCCTCTCTTCTGTCCCTCTCTGCTCTTCCTCTCTTCTGTCCCTCTCTGCTCTTCCTCTTGAAGACTCGTCTCTTCTGTCCCTCTCTGCTCTTCCTCTCTTCTGTCCCTCTCTGCTCTTCCTCTCTTCTGTCCCTCTCTGCTCTTCCTCGCTTCTGTCCCTCTCTGCTCTTCCTCTCTTCTGTCCCTCTCTGCTCTTCCTCGCTTCTGTCGCTTTCTGCTCTTCCTCTCTTCTGTCCCTCTCTGCTCTTCCTCTCTTCTGTCCCTCTCTGCTCTTCCTCTCTTCTGTCCCTCTCTTCTGTCCCTCTCTTCTTCCTCGCTTCTGTCCCTCTCTGCTCTTCCTCTCTTCTGTCCCTCTCTGCTCTTCCTCTCTTCTGTCCCTCTCTGCTCTTCCTCTCTTCTGTCCCTCTCTGCTCTTCCTCTCTTCTGTCCCTCTCTGCTCTTCCTCTCTTCTGTCCCTCTCTGCTCTTCCTCCTGAAGACTCATCTCTTCTGTCCCTCTCTGCTCTTCCTCTCTTCTGTCCCTCTCTGCTCTTCCTCCTGAAGACTCATCTCTTCTGTCCCTCTCTGCTCTTCCTCTCTTCTGTCCCTCTCTGCTCTTCCTCCTGAAGACTCATCTCTTCTGTCCCTCTCTGCTCTTCCTCTCTTCTGTCCCTCTCTGCTCTTCCTCCTGAAGACCCATCTCTTCCCAGCTCTCCTTCTGTCCAAGCAAGTGCTCCTCCTGTCTGTCTCTCTGTCTCCCTCTTTTTGACAGGAGAGACGGATACAATGCTGTCTGTCTCTCTGTCTCCCTCTTTTTGACAGGAGATATGGATAAAATGCTGTCTGTCTCTCTGTCTCCCTGACAGTGTCATGTATGTCTCACTCTGGAATGGACGTGATCCTGATCTGGTCTGAACCGATGTGGAGGTTCTGCAGTGATCCTGATCTGGTCTGAACCGATCTGGAGGTTCTGCAGTGTGATCCTGATCTGGTCTGAACCGATCTGGAGGTTCTGCAGAGTGATCCTGATCTGGTCTGAACCGATCTGGAGGTTCTGAAGAGTGATCCTGATCTGGTCTGAACTGATCTGGGCTGCAGGGGAATCATCTCTGGATGTGTGACCTGTGACCCAGGTGGACTGAGATTGTTTTTATGAGTCATTTTAGCAGACGCTCTTATCCAGAGTGACTTACAGTGAACCAACCACAGGGGCCGTCACCCCGGAGCAGCTCGGGGTTAAGTGCCTTTAGCTGAGGGCCACAACGGTGAGAGACCCTGGGTTCAAACTCACAATCTTCATATGTTCTATTTGGAAGCCCTAACTTCTAACCCATAGACCTCCACCACCCTCGTAGAGATCACAGCACACACAAGCAGCAGATCCAGCACCCTTCCTGCGCCAGAACAGAGCCACATGTCGGTACAGAATAGGGCCGGGGAGGAGAGATGCTGGAAGATGGAGGGGCTCAGCTCCATGGCTGGAGGATGGAGGAGGGATGCTTGAGGAGGGATGCTGGAGGAGTGATGCTGTAGGATGGATAGATGCTGCAGGATGGAGTAAAGATGCTGTAGGATGGAGGAGTGATGCTGTAGGATGGAAGAGTGATGCTGTAGGATGGAGGAGAGATGCTGTAGGATGGAGGAGAGATGCTGTAGGATGGAGGAAGGATGATGTAGGATGGAGGAGAGATGCTGGAGGATGGAGGAGTGATGCTGTAGGATGGAAGAGTGATGCTGTAGGATGGAGGAGAGATGCTGTAGGATGGAGGAGTGATGCTGTAGGATGGAAGAGTGATGCTGTAGGATGGAGTAGAGATGCTGGAGGATAGAGGGACTCGGCTCTATGGATGGAGGATGGAGGAGGGATGCTGTAGGATGGAGGAGAGATGCTGTAGGATGGAGGAGTGATGCTGTAGGATGGAAGAGTGATGCTGTACACTGCAAAAATGCTTTTCTAATCTAGTGTTATTACTCTTATATTGAGATGAAAAAATCTAGTTGGTCTTGTTTCTAGCTAAATTGTACTTACCTAGTGCTCTTTGGTAAGGTTATTTTGGCCTATTTCAAGCAAATATTACTTATTTTAAGAAATCTTAACAAGCCAAATTTGCTTAACGCACTGGCAGCCAAATTTGCTTGTTTTAAGCCAAATTTGCTTAACGCACTGGCAGCCAAATTTGCTTGTTAAGATTTCTTAAAATAAGTAATATTTGCTTGAAATAGGCAAAAATAACCTTACCAAAGAGCACTAGGTAAGTACAATTTAGCTAGAAACAAGACCAACTAGATTTTTTCATCTCAATATAAGAGTAATAACACTAGGTTAGAAAAGCATTTTTGCAGTGTAGGATGGAGGAGAGATGCTGTAGGATGGAGGAGAGATGCTGTAGGATGGAGGAAGGATGATGTAGGATGGAGGAGAGATGCTGGAGGATGGAGGAGTGATGCTGTAGGATGGAAGAGTGATGCTGTAGGATGGAGGAGAGATGCTGTAGGATGGAGGAGAGATGCTGTAGGATGGAGGAAGGATGATGTAGGATGGAGGAGAGATGCTGGAGGATGGAAGAGTGATGCTGTAGGATGGAGGAGAGATGCTGGAGGATGGAGGAGTGATGCTGGAGGATGGAGGAGAGATGCTGTAGGATGGAGGAGAGATGCTGTAGGATGGAGGGGCTCGGCTCCATGGCTGGAGGATGGAGGAGAGATGC
>NC_137920.1:73772105-73777105 GCF_963457725.1 Sprattus sprattus
TGGGGACCTTGAGCGAGGGGGAGACGGGTGAGCAAAACGGAAGGCTTAAAGTCATGACTGCTGGTCCCGGGGGGGGAAGATGTTTACATAACGCTAACTTATAGATCTTCACGATGGAACGAAAAACCCCTCAGTAAATTCTCTGAGCTTAATTAGAAGTCTGAATATTTTTTCACTAATACGAGGATAATTATTTTAAGCTGGAGGCTATCGAAGACCTCTCTGAATTATGAATTCTTGAGTAAGATGAAAATTTCATCAACGCCAGCATTTTCTTTTAGCACCTCTCTCTGGAATTTTAAGCATGGGGTGAAATTCTTTTTCAAACTACATCCACCAGAGGGCGCTATTATCACGCTTACATCACTAGGAAGTCACACACTGGGGGTCTTATGAATAATTGATGCAGTTATACAGCGGCTAAACATTGATTATATCACATAAATATAACAAAGACATTTTAACACCAAAATAAAATATGATACATTGCATTTTCTTGCACTGGTCATCTTGATGAATCATTCAAAATAGTAGTAGAAGATTCTTCTCAGCATGTATTCCGTCTTAGAGATGCTGCGTAGGTGTACACGGCAGACTATAAGGTTAATTGGACAATTAGCATTTTGATCACATTATTTTAAATGTATTCTCAGTCATTACTGGTGGGGATAACAGAATGGTCATGCATATTACATAGCGTGCATGTGGATGTGCACTGCAGATGACCTATAATAATTGGGAGTCCATTGCCTCAGTGCTGTTGTCTGCGCTGGTATATGTCAGCCAGTGAGTATCTTTAATAAGAGAACTGAATGGTAGAGCCTGAGGAATACGTTCATCACAAATGAAAGAGGGAGAAGAATGAATGGCTACCTTAGACTACCATAAACCTTTAGTTTTGGATTATGTAAACAATAATAATAATAATACATCACACTTATATGCCGCTTTTTCTCAAAGTTCTCAAAGACGCTAAAATGAACAACTTCACTTCCTCCTTTGGAGTCCAGTGACAGAGACTCAGGTTACATGCTGCGGAGGTCGTGTCTGTCGGTGCAGGGTTCAGGGTTCAGGGTTCAGAGTCTGTCACCTCCAAAACCACTGGGTCATGAAACTCCCTTCCTCTAGGGGCAGTGTAGCTCTATCCCAGCAGATCTCTTTCTCTCTCTCTTTGTGTGCGACCTGCTTACTGTGTGTCAGGGGATATAACACATGGTTTAGTACGCTAGCTGTGAGGGAAAATAACTGTAAATCCTGGTATACCTTTTGTGACAAACACAAACACATGGCTAGTGAATAGGTAATTAGGTTGGTGGGCAGGCTAGATTTCAAAGGTGAGTTCATTTGGAGTGCATTATATACCCTGTCTCAGCCTAGCGCTCCCTCTGTCTCACACACACACACACACACACACACACACACACACATAGGGAGAGAGAATAAAACACACACACACACACACACACACACACACATAGGGAGAGAGAGAGAGAGAGAGAGAGAGAGAATAAAACACACACACACACACACACACACACACACACACACACACACACACACACACAGTCACTTGCTTGTAAATTCTTGTGTGGGGCACCATTTGTCCTGCCAATTAGACCCATCCCCAGAGGAGGCAGAGCCTCTCCTCCTTCTCCCTCTGGCCCACTGCTCCTCCACCCCACTCCTCCACGAGCGCCACGCTGCCTTTCAGTCGGAGAGAGCCCCTGTGTGTGTGTGTAGAGTACTAAGGTGTGTGTGTGTGTGTAGAGCCCCTCCACTGCGCCACACATGAAAGGAAATGTCAGGGTCAAAGGTCACCTCTGATAGGCACACATTAAAGACACTCAGTGCGGGCTGACATTTCCAGTGTCCCTCCCTCACCCTGAACCGAGTGCTGGCGGACAGGCATGGAGCCAACTGAGCACCAGCACACACACACACACACACACACACACACACACACACACACACACACACACACTGTGGATCTGCTGTGTGTGTGTGTGTGCCGTATCTGCTCCAGCTGTTCTGTGTGACAGCATCACGGTTTCGGAGGAGCTGTACTGGTGCCATACACCCAACGCTGACTGTCCCTCTTAGAGAGAATGTAGCATGTACTGTAATGACAAAGTCTCTTTGAAATCATTTTCATTTATCATTTATTATTAATATTATTTTCATTTATTGGGCTCAATCTGCTTACTGTGGTACTAAGCTCTAACTTTCATGGGAGGGTAAGAAGTTACTCCCTTTACAAATGAGCAATCTATACTGGCTCAAGATTCTCACGTACATCTTCAACTAAAATGGAAAGGTAACACTCTCAGGTTGCCAAGGTAACATTCTCCTGTATATGCATACACATTTCGTGTAGTTATATTTAATAGAGAGTAAGGGGATTTTAACTGAGTGAATTGGTTTAGAAGATAGTGCCATGATTATCAAACAGTGATTTCCATTGCTGCATTCCCTGCCAGTGTATTTCCAAGTTTTAAATACGCACTACCCAATATGTGACACACGATGGCACTGTAATGCCTTGTTGCTTCTAAATGTGTATTAACCAACGCTGGAATTAATTGTTTCCCTTGAGGTGAGTAAGGAATGAGTCCTTACCATCAACATTTTTACCATCTATATTTTACAAATAAATCTAGCGATAAGTGTTTTTCACACATCTTTGTAACATGTTCACACCTCGATCGCATGATTCTTTCCTCCTCCACGACTCTTCCATTACAAGTTTCCATTAAATTAGGTACAACATGGATATTGGTTCAAGGTCTTATGACAATGTATCTTATCTGTAATCTGAAAATGATACTCTGAGTCTGAACCAATGTCAAAAAATTGCCCATATATGTCAAAGTGAATGAACTAACTTTCACCAGATAGGGACTAGTGAAGCAATACGTCTACTGGCCAGCAGATGACAATGTTTACATGTCATCAACCGATGCAAGTAAACTGACATGGGGAATATCAGCGATTCAAATCCCATCTCCTCTCCTTCCCACCTCCTCTACACCTCCTCTCCTCCCCATCTCCTATCCTCCCCACCTCCTCTCCTCCCCACCTCTGAGGCTGTTGCGTTTCTCACAATTACTCTCCTCGCGATTCAAAGCGATGATGGCATACACGGCACCGTTGTCACATTTAGTTCTTGGAGGTTTAACTTTTTCAAAGGACTTAAAAGTAAACATTGATAAGGGTTTTTAAAAAAAAAAAATGTATTGTGGTATTTCACAGTAGTGTCAGAATTTCGTTTGGTTGTAAGATTACATATGTACACTAGGTGGCAGCGTAATGCTTCTCAAGGGAATATTAGTTTCAAAATGGGCCTTTGGGGCAGTTGTACTATTGAAATGGTTCAGTCGCATTCAGTGACAATTGGCGTTACAATTTGGAAGTTTCCCAAATCGTATCTTTTCTTTGATGTATTTAGACTGAAAATCCGAAAGAGATCTTTATCCCAAAAAAATGCAAGCTTCAGTTTTAAACGTGCATTTATAGAAATTCTGTTTTCAGCCATAAACCATTTACACAATGAAAAGAAAATCAATTAAGCGTACATCCTCTAAAGCCCCATACACCGGGGGCTTCCCTTTCTCTGGACTAATTCATGCTGTGGCAAAAACCCCACAGTGTTTTCTGCTTCCTCTCATTGTCTCCTCTCCCCCAGTGGGGTAGTCCAGGGTATACGCAGGTATACGGAGTACACCCACTTATTTTTCAGTCAGCATTGCGCATACCCACTTCTCGAAACGGGGTGTTTAATTACAGACAAGGATAGATCATTTCTGCAACAAAAAAAAACTACTGTAGCCTACAGACCATTAAGACTAGAATAAAAGTCTTCAGGAGTATAGATTTACTGAGGATTTTAGGTTTACATTGTTTATGTGCTGTCTAGGCTGCGTTTTAAAAATTAAGAGTATACCCACTTCTCCAGGGACCACTACCCCACTGCTCTCCCCGTAGCACTCTGCCTGGCTGCGGCACACACTGCTGTGGGGACTGAGGCTCAGGAGTGGCGGTCTGGCTTCTTATTAAGATTCTGATGGATGAGATTAGGGTTTTTTTGTCATGGAGGCTTTGGCAGGTGAGTGGGCGTGTGTGTGTGTGTGTGTGTGTGAGTGTGTGTGTGTGTGTGTGTGTGTGTGTGTGAGTGTGTGTGAGTGTGAGTGGGTGTGTGTGTGTGTGTGTGTGAGTGTGTGTGTGTGTGAGTGTGTGCGCGAGTGGGCGTATCTGGCCTCTTCCCCCTGCGTTCCACACCAACACCCTGACGCCTCGCGTCTCATGTCCCCCCTTTGTTGCCACGGTTCCCAAAATGCAGATTTTAACCCCCCTCTCCCCCCTCCCGTCCCTTCCCTCCCTCCAGACCCAAGCTTCTTGCTTTCAATTCAGTTACACCAGTGGACAGCAATGGATGGATCAATGACGTGATGTCGGAGCCTATTTGTGTGCAAGGCTAAATGCTCTTTTCATGTGACTGGAGCATTTCTTTACCGGCGATAAACACTCTTTTAGCGCATTAAAGACTTGGGGGAAAGATGGCAGCTGCCTATAGCTGAGCTTGAACTGTGATCAGTCATATAGTATATGAAATTACATTTGTCTAGTAAAACAGTTACCAGAGGACATCCGAGGAAATGTGTCCCTTTTTAGTGGCATAACCACTGACTCTTTTTTGGCCCCCTATTTTGAGGGCAAAAACGTCTGTCAGAAGCGGCCTATTCCACCTACCTGAAGTGTGGATTTTGGATACATGGGTGGCGACATATTCTTCTCTGGCAGGGAACATTTGAAAATGCCAATCATAAACCGTCACTACCCAAGTTTGTTCCCTTTTTAGGAAGAGGAGGGCATCATGCCGACATATTCCCGTAATTAGCAGGGAAGCAGGAGAAAACCTGTGTTTTGGGTTAATGCCATTAATCTATCTCGCATATCCTCCAAGTAAACACATATCTTTGACAATACATATGGCATACATGTTT
>NC_137920.1:73799605-73807105 GCF_963457725.1 Sprattus sprattus
ACACACACACAAACACACACACACTCACACAAACACACACATACACACACACACACCAGAAGTGACATTTAACTCGGGATTGCCAACCTGTCTGTGTTCAGAAGTCGGACTTGTCAAGGCTTGGAGACACTGCCCCAGTGTGTGATGTGCAGATGAGGCAGATAGGATGTCAGAAACCGCCATGAAGGTGACGTGACATGATCTCTCACAGTGACGGTGACGTGACATGATCTCTCACAGTGGCGCTGGTGCTGTCTGAGCTGTGTTGAGAATGAGGAAGTGGAGGTAGGGACTGCATCGCCCATCAGTCCATCAACTAAAAATGCCTCTTGAGAATCTATAGACGTCTTGGACCTCTGCTCAACCCCATAAGCCCCTCTCTTTCTAGACAGTGATGACACTGCCGTCCAATTGTAAATGTTTTAACTAGAAAATGCATTTCCTGAAGGAAATACCAGTGCATGAAATGCAAAGGTTAAGAAAGGAAGAAGAAAAGAAAGAAGAGTGAAAGAAGGAAAGAAGAAAGGAAAGAAGAGTGTAAGAAGGAAAGAAGAGTGAAGAAAGGAAAGAAAAGTGGAAGAAGGAAAGAAGAGTGGATGAAGGAAAAAAGAAAGGCAAGAAGAGTGGAAGAAGGAAAGACAAAAGGAAAGAAGAGTGAAGAAAGGAGAGAAGAGTGGAAGAGGGAAAGAAGAAAGGAAAGAAGAGTGAAAGAAGGAAAGAAGAAAAGAAAGAAGAGTGAAGAAAGGAAAGAAGAGTGGAAGAAGGAAAGAAGAAAAGAAAGAAGAGTGAAATAATGAAAGAAGAAAGGAAAGAAGAGTGAAGGAAGGAAAGAAGAGTGGAAGAAGGAAATAAGGAAAGAAAGAAGAGTGAAAGAAGGAAAGAAGAAAGGAAAGAAGAGTGTAAGAAGGAAAGAAGAGTGAAGAAAGGAAAGAAAAGTGGAAGAAGGAAAGAAGAGTGGATGAAGGAAAAAAGAAAGGCAAGAAGAGTGGAAGAAGGAAAGAAAAATGGAAGAAGAAAATAAGAAAGGAAAGAAGAGTGGAAGAAGGAAAGAAGAGTGAACAAGAGTGGCTCTGGATGAAGAGATAAAGAGAGAGTGAAAATATTGAAAAAAGGAGATGAAAATGGAGTGAAGAAGAGAGATTGAGTGTGAGAGAAAGTTGACAGAGAGAAAGATGGAGAGATGGAGAGAAAAAAAAATAGAGAATGGATGGTGTCTTAATGTTCCTAGTTACAGTTAAATTGAGAGGGACAGAGAGAGAAGAGGTTCTTTGGATTTGGCACAGGTGTCAGTGAAGCATACTAAGGCAGAAGGCAGTAACTTCTATGTTAAAGCTCAGTGGTATGATAACAATGGAATAATGACCCTATTAATTAATCAGTAGTAATACTATTTCATTTATCACAATTACCAATACAATGATTATCACACACACACACACACACACACCATTGAATTATCACATTAAGCACATAAAACAATGAACTTGAATTGTCACATGAAACACATAAAACATCTATGTCAGTCCATTGGGGTGTGTGTGTGTGTGTGTGTGTGTGTGTGTGTGTGTGTGTGTGTGTGTGAGAGAGAGAGAGAGAGAGAGAGAGAGAGAGAGAACGATAGAGAATGAGGCCCATTTTCCCCCTCCACATGCCCCCGCTCGCCAAGCGAAGTTACCCGATTTAGATGCACCTTTTTCGGACTAGCCACAGGCACTGGGTGGGGGAATAGCCCGATAGCTTAGCATATCTGCCATGCAATTCTAATGGTAATGCTACCTAGCTTGGTATGCTAACTGTCGGTAGCCTATACATCGTGAAATCAACCAAAATACTGATGTCACTGGCTTTAATTTGATAATGGCATGTTAGTAGTACATTTAATATCAGTACATTTGTTTAATTACTGCTGATATTTTACAAATACGTCAAAAACTCATTTTTGACCAAACTTGAAGTTATGGTCTTTTGCCTTAGCACGGCAGAGTAAAGCACAGGTGCAAGCCAGTTTAAAGACCCTATTATGATGTCATAATGGCCCAATGTAAGTCAATGGGAGAAATTTATATTCGTTTTTCTTTAATATCTTAAAAAGTATAAAGTTTAGAAAAGTGAAAAATACATAGCATAAGTGTCGTTTACAAGACCTACGCGACAAAGTTTGAATGAAGTTTCTACATTAAGCGGTTCGGGCTGAATTAATCGCAGAAAAAGGTAACAAGAATAAGAAGAAGAAGAAGCCTAGGAATAACAATACAGGGCATTTCATGCACTGTAATTACATTAATCATCATGGGACTGTTTCACCATCTTGAATGTAGAAGTGAAAGACCCCTCATTATACAAATGAAATGACATCGATTCCATTCAGCTTAACTACACGTCACTACACAAAACTCCCCTGCCATTGCTCTTAAGGGTGAAACTTTGTTTGTGTGGAGCTGACAAACACTGACGGAAGCAGTTTAGCCACGGCAAAAAAAAAAAAAAAGGAGGAAGAAGAAGAAGAAGACATCCCGACAGCTGCAGGGGCCGGCTTGTTAACTGAGGTTTGGCATGAAAGCAGCGGAAGATTGGCAGGGCCAGGAACAAATGCAGCGCCATGTCACCCTGCCTGGCATCCGCGTCTCCCGGTATAAATCAGCCGAAGCCAGCGGGACATCACACACACACACACACACACACAAACACACACACACACAGATCAGAGTTAGCGGCCACACGGAGATAATGACTTTCTTCACTGTTGACAACGTGTGCTTTGGTTCCCATGGCCACAGAAAGATACTGTGCCCGAGAAAGCAAACGCACTAACGGAGGGAGTTTGTGTGTACGTTTATTTTTAAAAGCGTCTGTGAGTCATGAAGGCAGTGTTAAAGCATGGTCTTAGAGAGCTGTTAATGGCATGTGCTTTTTCACACTTTCTCACGTGACTTAGTCTCCTAATGGGTAGTACGTACACAGCTACACAGAATGCAGTGTGTAAAAACATAGACATTAGAAATAGATACTGTAGAGATGCAGGAGCCCAATTGCGTGCATGGGGAGTGAAAGCTGTGTTGTTCAAGGCCTGTGAGTAAGGCTGCAAGGATGAACAGATTAGCAGAGAATAGTTTTAGAGAGCTGTTTAAAGTTGGAAGGACATTACTTGACCTCGCTCAGGGGCACCAGAATAACGTCGTAACAAGAGTACCATGGACAGGCACCAGATAAATTTGGGTGCATAAGGTTGATACTTTCTTCACGAGGGCCACCGAGATAATGCTGGTACTGATACCTAGTAATGTACATATGCGTGTAGTGACACTATGGATGGGTGCCAAGTAAATGTTGTGCATAAATGTTGATACTGATACAAAGGTCGACCAAGATAATACTGGTTCAATCCTGACAACAGCACCAATAAAATGGTGTTGATCTCACCCGATTGGATAGCCATCAACTCAACAGAACAGCAGACCAATTAAGTTGAAGACATGGAGGCACCAAACACAAAGAAATCTGTCTCAGAAATATATTAAACTATCAATTTAGAACTCTGGCGGATAACTACTGTAAATTAAGAACTACAACCAGAATTACAATATCAATAGCTGGTAAAGGCTGAAGAAGGTCATTGGAGTTCTGAATAGTAGAGTATAGTTGGCAGTTTTTTTTTTCTTTGTTCAACTTATACAGAGTTAGCAACATGGAGCTAACTGGCTTCATTGGTACCATTGCGTGTGAGCTAACAGAGTTAGCAACATAGAGCTAACTGGCTATATTGGTACCATTGCGTGTGAGCAAACAGAATAAGCAACATAGAGCTAACTGGCTTCATTGGTCCCATTGCGTGTGAGCAAACAGGGATCCATTTCTCATGCTTAGCTCGTAAACATATTTACTTGGTCAGCTGTGCTCAGTTCTAAGCTAACGTGAAATCTTAGCAGACACTTACAACACTGCCGTCACACATTTTACAGTGCCAGGTGTGAACAGACGTACTTAGAGCTGTCCACTTGTGATCGGATCACCTAGGGCTCATGTTAATATCATGTGTGAAATGGGCCTTCAAAAACACACAAGACAGGGCAATAAGCTAGTTGAGGTCCAGGTAATATCACGTTTCAGATACAGTTACAGGGGGTGATTGAAGGAGAGGTGCTATTATTTATGTAATGGCTTATGTTTCACAGTAAAGTTCAGTTTAAATCATGCAACAATTTCCAAGGAGTTCCAATAGTACCTACACAGTTGAAGACTACCCGAAATCAGCTTGCACAAAAGAGCCTATGAAATGGTCTTGACTGTAATGTATTGAAAGCCTTTATGAAAGCCTTTATTGTCATTGTATGGCATACAAGGAAACGTGGAGACAAGAATGCGAAAGATCTGTGAAAGGTGTAGTGTAGCTGGGTGAAGGTGAGTGACTGGAAGTGTGTGTGTGTGTGTGTGTGTGTGTGTGTGTGTGTGTGTGTAGCTGGATGATGGTGAGTGAGTGTCTGTGTGTGTCTATCTCTATCTCTGTGACTGGAAGTGTGTGTGTGTGTGTGTGTGTGTGTGTGTGTGTGTTTGTGAGCGCGCTGAAGAGCAGTGTTAGGGGGAAGGCCTGTGACGGGGTGGGGGGCCTGACAGCTGTGGCTCTGGGCTTTGTCTAAGAGGCAGGGACAGGAGGTCAGGACTCTGCACCAAACAGCTGAGCATCTCAACCATTCAGTGGTGTTGACACTCACACACACATACACACACACACAGACAGACACACACACACACAGACACACACACACACACACACACACACACACACACACACACACACACACACATAGACACACACACACACACACACACACACACACACACACACACACACACACACACACACACACAGGGCAAATCCTCAGACACACACACACACACACACACACACACACATAGACACACACACACACACACACACACACACACACACACACACACACACACACACACACACACACACACACACAGGGCAAATCCTCAGACACACAGAACACTGTACCCGCCACTTCTCACTCTGAGCCTGCCTGTTCCCTTTTCCATACCAAACAAGGCCTCTCATGGTCTATCCTCAATCGAGATTTACACTACCACACATTGCCCCCCCCCCCATCTCTCTCACATGCACACTTTCTCTCACTTATCTCCTTCTCTCTATTTCTTAAGCTTTTTCTTTCTCTCACTCTCTCACACATGCACACTTTCTCTCTCTATCTCCTTCTCTCTCTCCTTTTCTTAAGCTTTTTCTTTCTCTCACTCTCACACACATGCACACTTTCTCTCTCTCTCTCTCTCCTTCTCTCCTTTTTCTCTATAGCTCTCTCTTTAACTGTCTCTTTTCCTCTCCCGTACCATCGTTAGCTTTCTTTTTCTCTTGGTTTCACACGTGCATGCTTTCTCCCTCCATATTTTTTCTCTCTCTATCTCTCAATCTCTCTCTCTCTTCCGCTTCTGTTCTCTATGTGTGTTTCTCTGGCCCTGCAAAACAGACCTTCACTCCTACCTCAAACGAAACCATCTTACAGTATCGTCAGCTCTTGGCTCATTTTCAGACTTGTTGGCAATGCTGGCCAGTGGAGAGAGTGTGCATGTTTCTCCTTCTCCTTCGGAAGAAAAACACACACCCACACAGCTTGTCTTGAGGGTGAGGATGAGTTCATGGTGGCGTTACTTTCTATTCTCTTCCAAGCTGTTCTCGCTGACATCTTATACCACAGTCAGACCGCTTTAAAAAATATATACAGTATGTTTTATTTTTCCGGAGGAAAGGTGCCGTTCTTTCTTCGAAACAAACTAACACGGTGAAACAGGCTCCTCAAGGTCCTGGTCCAGCATACAATCAACTCTCCGAAGCGTCCAGTCCCGATGGTTATTCAAGCATTCACACACCGCTATCTCTCTGCTGCCCACGCTAGAGTCGGGTTCTTCTGTGTGTGAGTAACTGTGATTCATCACATAATGTGCACTTCACTCTAAGTGGTCCTCGCACTCGCATTAGAGAAACGGCATTAGGGCTGCCAGCACATGCTGCCAGATGGTCCAAGAGTTTTCAACAAGTTCTATAAATGCAAATGAGTAGGAACATACAGCACTCACAGCCTACCTTCTTTCTCTACAAGAGGTTCTGGTACACCGAGATCTAACCTGTCACCCCTTTAACATACAGGCCCTGGTGTACAGTGAACTAACCTGTCACCCTCTATACATCCATGTAGGCTCAACAATCCTCTTTGGTGTTTTTTTTTCTCTCTCACACTGCGACTCATTCCAACAGACAGCGAGCATTAGTTGATTTCCCCGTGCCAGATTTCGGGGATGATAATGGGTGATATTTCTGAGAGCTTCGAACTGGGTCATTCCACCCGATTAGCACATCAAACTTGAGTTTTCCTCCTGACAAAACTCGAGTACTCCAAATATCTCCCGCAGTCATTATTTGTTATTGCCACATTCAGCGACCCCCACCACCCCACCCCACCCCACCCTTTGTCCCTTCTTCCTGTGTGAAGTTAGCTTGTTTGAGTCCTGCAGCCTGGTTCCTGATCCAACTTCATCACTGCTCTTGTAATCTCTTCCTTTCCTGTGGCTGGAACAAGTCTGAGCGACAGAAGGGGAATGGAGAGGAGGAGAGGGTCATGGAGGAGAGAAGGAAAGGGAAGAGAGGAGGAGAGGAGAGTGGAGGAGAGAAGGGAAGGGAAGAGAGGAGGAGAGGAGAGTGGAGGAGAGAAGGGAAGAGAAGAGAGGAGGAGAGGAGAGTGGAGGAGAGAAGGGAAGGGAAGAGAGGAGGAGAGGAGAGTGGAGGAGAGAAGGGAAGAGAAGAGAGGAGGAGAGGAGAGTGGAGGAGAGAAGTGAAGGGAAGAGAGGAGGAGAGGAGAGTGGAGGAGAGAAGGGAAGGGAAGAGAGGAGGAGAGGAGAGTGGAGGAGAGGAGAGTGGAGGAGAGAAGGGAAGAGAAGAGAGGAGGAGAGGAGAGTGGAGGAGAGAAGGGAAGAGAAGAGAGGAGGAGAGGAGAGTGGAGGAGAGAAGGGAAGGGAAGAGAGGAGGAGAGGAGAGTGGAGGAGAGAAGGGAAGAGAGGAGGAGAGGAGAGTGGAGGAGAGAAGGGAAGGGAAGAGAGGAGGAGAGGAGAGTGGAGGAGAGAAGGGAAGGGAAGAGAGGAGGAGAGGAGAGTGGAGGAGAGGAGAGTGGAGGAGAGAAGGGAAGAGAAGAGAGGAGGAGAGGAGAGTGGAGGAGAGAAGGGAAGAGAAGAGAGGAGGAAAATGCCATCTTACAAGACAGGATTTTACCAGTCCCTGGTGTTTTTTTTTTGTCTTTGCTGGGGTTGAGTTAGTGTGTGTATGTGTGTGTGTGTGTGTGTGTGTGTGTGTGTGTGTGTGTGTGTGTGTGTGTGTGTGTGTGTGTGTGTGTGTGTGTGTGTGTGTGTGTTGTCTCACCATGGGATTTGAACATGGACGAACTCCAGCCCTCCATATTTAAACGAGATTGCATA
>NC_137920.1:73812105-73842105 GCF_963457725.1 Sprattus sprattus
ATAGCACAAATGCAGACCATAACCGGCAGTAGACTGTAGGAGACACTGTTGATCTGATGTGGGTGCAGAATCAGATCTGGGATGAGACTGGACTGGACTGAGGCTTTCAAGTATTCAACCCTCCTGAAAGTCAACAACACTGTCACGATTTTCACGATAACAAAAGATAAGCTACTTACATAGATTTTCACAATCAGTGGTGTCACGGCATTGGTATTGTCTTATTTTGTAGTACATTTCCTAAAGACGAAATAAGTTATTTGTCTACTAAAATTACAAATAAATGAACTAAAAACTAAAATATTCAAGCCCTACACATAAAGGTTGTATAATGATATTTAGTACAGAGCTCCCTGGCTGCAATAGCATCCTTAAGTCTTCTGAAGGGAGACAGTATCGGGATTGTTCATCGTTCTGCTGTGTTTTTCCCCATTCTTTTTTGGTAGAATTTATGTAGAATATCTAGGTTGATGGGAAGGCGGTCTTAGACTGTAGTGCCACAGATTCTCAGTAGGATGTTGATCAGGGCTTTGACTGAGCCATTCTAGAATATTCACTTGACTGTTTTTAAGCTCCAGTGTTGCTTCAGCCTTGTGCCTTGAGTACCTACTGGCAGGTAATCCTTCTCCCCAGTGTTAGTTTTAACAAAAGATGGCAACAGGTTTTCTTGTGATCTTGTGTGGATTTTATTTCCATTCATCCTCCCTTCAATTCTAAAGAAGTTTCCCAGATTCTGCAGTCTGGAACTATCCCATACCACTGCAGTAACTGGCATGGTGATTCTTCATGCATTGGCAGTGTTGGATTTACACCAAATATGATTATTGGCCAAAAAGCTCAGAATTTTGCTCTCATACGACCAAAAAAACCTTTTACCATGTTTGAATATTTGAATACTGTATAAATGAATACTTTAGCAAGCCATTGTGTTAGTACAAGCCAGCTGTTTTCTGGGAAGTAAACTAACTAAGGGTGTTAAGTGGCACTAAATTTGCACGTGTGTGTGTGTGTGTGTGTGTGTTTTTCTGTGTGTGAGAATGTGTGTGTGTGTGTGTGTGTGTGTGTGTGTGTGTGTGTGTGTGTGTGTGTGTGTGTGTGTGAGTAAGGGCACCTCACAGCGCAGTGGTGGGCTAGGATGCCCCAGACGGGTTTATATTTAGTCTGTTCACTTGCACGTTGTTTACCCAGTCTGTCACTGTGGGTTCACTCCGAGGGACGCTGGTTGGCAAAACACCCTTCTGAGTCCCCTGGCCCCTTCCCTCTGCTCTAAACAACCTCCAGGAATGTTCCCTCCTCTCCACCAGCATCAGTATCATTATTCCATGATCTGAACGTGATCTTAGCATTCAGAATGTTCCCTCCTCTCTTATAGCATCAGTATCATTATTCCATGATCTGAACGTGATCTTAGCATTCAGAATGTTCCCTCCTCTCTTATAGCATCAGTATCATTATTCCATGATCTGAACATGATCTTAGCATTCAGAATGTTCCCTCCTCTCTTATAGCATCAGTGTCATTATTCCATGATCTGAACGTGATCTTAGCATTCAGAATGTTCCCTCCTCTCTTATAGCATCAGTGTCATTATTCCATGATCTGAACGTGATCTTAGCATTCAGAATGTTCCCTCCTCTCTTATAGCATCAGTGTCATTATTCCATGATCTGAACGTGATCTTAGCATTCAGAATGTTCCCTCCTCTCTTATAGCATCAGTGTCATTATTCCATGATCTGAACGCGATCTTAGCATTCAGAATGTTCCCTCCTCTCTTATAGCATCAGTGTCATTATTCCATGATCTGAACATGATCTTAGCATTCAGAATGTTCCCTCCTCTCTTATAGCATCAGTGTCATTATTCCATGATCTGAACGTGATCTTAGCATTCAGAATGTTCCCTCCTCTCCAATAGCATCAGTATCATTATTCCATGATCTGAACGTGATCTTAGCATTCAGAATGTTCCTGCCTCTCCACCAGCATCAGTGTCATTTTTCCATGATCTGAACGTGATCTTAGCATTCAGAATGTTCCCTCCTCTCTTATAGCATCAGTGTCATTATTCCATGATCTGAACGTGATCTTAGCATTCAGAATGTTCCCTCCTCTCTTATAGCATCAGTGTCATTATTCCATGATCTGAACGTGATCTTAGCATTCAGAATGTTCCCTCCTCTCCAATAGCATCAGTATCATTATTCCATGATCTGAACGTGATCTTAGCATTCAGAATGTTCCTGCCTCTCCACCAGCATCAGTGTCATTTTTCCATGATCTGAACGTGATCTTAGCATTCAGAATGTTCCCTCCTCTCTTATAGCATCAGTGTCATTATTCCATGATCTGAACGTGATCTTAGCATTCAGAATGTTCCCTCCTCTCTTATAGCATCAGTGTCATTATTCCATGATCTGAATGTGATCTTAGCATTCAGAATGTTCTTGCTCCTCCACCACAATCAGTGTCATTTTTCCATGATCTGAACGTGATCTTAGCATTCAGAATGTTCCTGCCTCTCCAATAGCATCAGTATCATTATTCCATAATCTGAACGTGATCTTAGCATTCAGAATGTTCCTACTCCTCCATCAGAATCAGTGTCATTATTCCATGATCTGAACGTGATCTTAGCATTCAGAATGTTCCTGCCTCTCCACCAGCATCAGTGTCATTATTCCATGATCTGAACGTGATCTTAGCATTCAGAATGTTCCTGCTCCTCCATCAGAATCAGTGTCATTTTTCCATGATCTGAATGTGATCTTAGCATGCACTATACGAGTACACAGATTTGCCATTATGAATATGCCAATGAAATTTCAGTAAGATAAGTCATTGATACAGTTGTATATTGGCTGCTGAATTTGTATTGGCTGTTGGTGGCCATTTTGCTAAATGGAACTTTATGAGAATGGAGTTATTGTGGCCGGGTGTAAGCGCACTAAATTTCAACATTTTAACTTAAGTTAAACTTTTTGAGATATTGAAATGTGTCAGTGGAAGCACCCCCTACGGATGAAATGTCATGAAATCTGGCGTGCGTCTAAAGACTGTGGTAGTGATGCAAGGTGTCACATTTCGTCATGATATTCCAAGATATTGGCAAGTGAAGTGCTACATTTATGCTTTGAACATTATTCAGTAAGTGGCACCACTCCAGAAATAAATTGTAATAAGCTAGTGTAATATGTCTCCAAGAGGCCAGCTTGCAATTCAAATGTGATCATTCTTGGCAAAGCTATTTTTGAGCTATTTCCCAAAAAGTGAAACACACATCTAGGGACACAAATCTTCCATTTAGTATCAGCCATGTGGGGCTACAGCAATATCAAGTTTCATGTGGATTTTTGAAGTCTAAGTATATAATATCGTCCAGCAGAAATTAGTGGGGAAAAAAAAACACTTTATGACCTCCAGCCAGGGGCGGACTGGCCATCGGGAATACCGGGGAAATCCCCGGTGGGCCGATGGCCCAAAACACCAGCCCAATATCATCATCAACCGGCCCACCGCCATCAGGCTCAATCGCAGCGCATACCAGTACAATATCTTACAAGTCTCCTGAAGACAACATTAATGCAGTTTTCTCTAAGGAATATAACTTCTGAGATGCACTGACTGAACTTTATACTCCTATTTGCAATCTGTCTTCACACCTATGGTGACTATTTTTCGATTTTTTTTTTTTTTTTTTTTTTACGTTACTTCTTAAATGTGTTTTACGGACCTCGGAAGTTCAACGTAAGACCATATCTCTACGTTATTAATGAACACCTGGAAATTGGTTCTTACACAGCCGAAGTGTTCTCAGCTGTGCCGATTGGGGTAGAGGATTCTGGGATTCTTACATTTGGATTTGCATACATACACGCAACACGCCCAGGCAGCCAGGGCACGCAACTGTATTGACGTGTGCAGTCAGCCCTAGCCCTTAACACGGATGAGGCACAGCTTGCTGCTGCCTCTGTCAATCTCTTCCGTCAGTCTGATTTAGTTTTAGGTGTTATTAAATGTCAATTACTCTAGCCTACATTTTATTTGGAAAACCACTGACTGGTGACAGTGATAAGGTAAGATGTGGCGTTGACCTTGCTAAATGTTAGCTTGCTATTCACAGATGAGGTAACGTTCCCTACAGCAAGCCTAGCTAACGGTATGTCTTAAATTGAGACCGTTATGATCTGGTAAAATAAGCAAGCTGTTGTCAACATCGAGATTATCTATTTTAGCATGTTAGCCGTAGTCACTTGCTTACAATCGATGAGCAAGCTATGCATGGTGGTAGTTGTAAATAGGGCAATCTTATCATTTCTAATACTGTAACTTGTGTCAAATAAGTTAACCAGCTAGTTTGTTATGCTAAAATCACTGTGTTACACCAACACTTACATTATAAACAATGTTAATATGTTATCTAGATTGTTAATATGTTATCTAAAGGTGTTGAATTGGCCAAGTAAAGCTTGCGTTTCATAACACTTACATTATAAACAATGTTAATATGTTATCTAGATAGATGATTCTGGAATAAAACATGGATAAATGGATACAAAATAAATGAAGGGACATTTATAATAGACAAAAAATTGCGATTAAATATTGTAATAGTTTGACAGCACTAATTTCAAGTATATTTATCTAATACGCTTTGAGTGTACTTACCAATAGGCTTTGTAGTTATACATATAACCATCTGATCTGATAACCATCTGATCTGATCTGATACTATTCATCTTGCAAACTATACCTACCTACTATACCTACCTTGGAGTGTTACAATAGCCAGTATCATTTTATTCCATGTGTCCATCCAGGCAAATTGGTGGATCCAAATGTTATTAGGCATATATGATGTCATTTCTTTGTAATCAACCAAAATAATGTTAAGTGTATGGGTATTTTTCCCAGTAGGCCACTAACCGATACGTGCGATCCATCGAGTGGGCAATGCGGTGTTTACTGAGTGGGCAGCGCGCTGTGTACTTAGTGGGCCGCGCGCCGTGTATTGAGTGGGCCGGTCTGACAGTAACTCCCGGGCCACTTTTTCCCCCCAGTCCGCCCCTGCCTCCAGCCTACGTGTAGCGGTGGTCATAATTACAGAGTCGCTTGGCTCCAACATACTAAACAAAGCTCCTTTTTTATGAGGTAATGTAACCTTTCCCAGTGAGTGCGAAATTATATAAATATAATGCAACTATACAAATTATAAAAATTAGTATGTCAGTTGCAATTACATACATGGAGTCGGAATTAAATCTGACAGAGTAAACCACAACATGCATGGTGCGGAGTGTTTTATTTTCTTCATTAGAATATAGAATATGCAAAACAGACATGTATAGTTTCAGGCACCACGGCACGCTGTGTGCTCACCAGGATGGATGCTGCAGATAACTCTCTGTGATGTGTACTACAACGGCACGCGGAGGCGCTAGCACCAACTTAGACCTTTGTGTTACCAGAAAATGGGATATCCTAAACCATGTCTGGCAGGGCCGGTGAAGGGGGGTTAGCTGGTGTTGGCTGCGATTGCTGTCATCATCCCTCTGGAAATCCGGCACAGAGGAGCCTGGAATTGGAAGAGTCATTCCATCTCCTGGGAGATCAAATGATTGGGAAGTCCAATTTTCCCTGCGAAAGTTGGGGCGGGGGGGGGAGGATGCTAAGCGTGTCATTAGGATGGACCGGCCCAGTCTCGGGGAGCTTTAGGGAGTTACCACTGTGTGCTCTGGTTTTGCTACAGGGAGTTTTAAAGGTGCAGCTTGTCCCTAATTGAAATTAAATGAAATCAAAAATAAGAAAAAGCCTACCGATAAATAATGGTTATGGAAAACAATCCAAATATAATGATGGAAGAATAATGGCGCTGTTGATGTGTTTGTTTATGTTTTCTTGAAAACTGTAAATGAGGAAGAAACGGAAATGTGAATACCCAGGCAGCTCACTAACGAATCTCCGCTAACACCTGCTCTGCTTTGAAAAACACGAACGACCCTGTAATGATCCATTCACACAAACACACACACTTACAAGCACAAGCACACACACACACACACACACACACACACACACACACACACACACACACACACACACACACACACACACACACACACACACTGCCTTATTATCTATCTATGTACTGATGGTGTGGAGCAGCAAAAAGCCCTCTTTTTAAAGATGAGCTGCTTGATGCCAGGCCCGCTGTGCTGTCTGCCTTATCACTGCATATGTGTGTGTGACTGGAAGAAGAAGGTAATGGCAGCCCCGTGTATCTGCAGACTGGTGTGTCAGCTCTGGGCAGAATATCCATACCAGTAGCCGAAACAGTAGAGAGGGATTCACTCTCACCCCCACAGCTTGACAATTAACAGGGCCTCTGGCAGAAGACGAAGAATGAGAAAGCTGAGCAAAGGAAAGAGAGAGAGAGAGAGAGAGAGAGACGGATTAAGAAAGAAAGGGCTGAGAGAGAGGGAAAAGAAGGAGAGAAGGAAGGAAAGAAAGAAAGGAAGAGGAGAAAAAAAAGAAAGAGGGGAAAGGAGTGGGGGGGGGGGGGCAGAGAGACAGAAGGAGTGTCAAAAGCTAAATGTGGGAAGAAACAGGAAATTGGGCGTAGAAATGTGTGCTTGTATCCCGTGGGAGGATGGATAGAAGGCAATCTCATCGTGAGGCGGATCAATGCCGAGATACACTCTCATTTTGTGGTGGCAACCATTTAATCAATTAATCTATACTGAAATCCATGCATCTTAAAGGGATACGCCTGGTTTTAGCAGGTGGCTGAGGTAAA
Source organism: Sprattus sprattus (assembly GCF_963457725.1). Taxonomy (NCBI): domain Eukaryota; kingdom Metazoa; phylum Chordata; class Actinopteri; order Clupeiformes; family Clupeidae; genus Sprattus; species Sprattus sprattus. The sequence continues at coordinate 73,818,900 of NC_137920.1, forward strand.
CTTCAAATAATTGAATTATTCGTCATGAAATTTAAAAGGGGAAAACAGAATTATAAAACCTCTATTAGCGTTTTTTTTGTTCCTACACATTTCGGGGAAAGTGCTTTGTTCCTATGCATCTCCCCATCAAGGCAGGCAGGTTGAGTCGCAGATCAAAGCATGAACACTCAACAATCTCCATTTTCCCCCCCTTTTTTTTTGATTTATGTCACATTTGAAGCTTAGACTGTGTCTTTAGTTTCCCATGTTCATTCCTCCCGTTTGTAACCTCTCGACCTCTGGTAAAATTCATCGTTGAAGAAGGCATTCAAGGCTTTGTGTTTCCTGTTCTTAAGCCACTGTGTCAGTCGCCATGGTGATCACAGCTTCTAGCAGTTACAGGTTCTGCAAATGGACATCAAGGGTAGCTATAGGGGGAACTTGTTATTTGTGATATGAAACAATTTACACTTGGGTATTTCCCATTAAAACATTATACAAAGCAGGATCAAACTTTTAGTGAGAAAAGAGACTATGTTAGATTGAATTGGATACATTCTGAAGGAGAGCATTTAAGCTTCTCAATGCAACTGAAATTCCCTTTTAAGTTTTCAGCACGGATACAAATTCATGAGGAAATTAATTCATAAATATTTACCATTCAATTTGTTGCTTTTGAATGTACCACACTGATGTTTGTGAGTGTGTGTTTGTGTGTGTCTAAATCCTCCAACAGACTCTTGGCCAGAATTTGATCAGATTTGTCAGTTTCCATGCTAAGCTGATGGGTATAATATATCACGGTGTACTGACACCAGATCAGATGCAATCTGCAGCCCATGCATTCATTAGCCAATCTGCTACGGGGCTATTTTTAATGATGGTGTCAGGGGTGATCCACAGATTATGAGTTGTAGCTAGTTTGATCTGATGCATCCCCAATATGGTTTTAATGTAGTCTTACATGCACACACAAGCCCTATGTTTAGGTACCAGCGTTTCTGGTTGTTTCTTTATCTTTGTGTCAAGGCCATGCATGGCGAGTTAAGGCTTCACTGTATCTAACACTCAAGAAATCTGACATTTTTAAGTACTTGCGGAATGGAAGTATTATTTAATAGTCAAATTAAACATAAAACACGTCATAAAGTATTATTTCACTGTTAAATTAATGACCCGACACGTAAAGGCGAAACATTAAGTGATATTTTACAGTCAAATTACCCAGGCATAGAAATCTATACAGTATGTGAACGCAAATGTAGAGAGTCAACAACAAAAGGTTAACAGTAATTGATGTTGTTCTGAAAATCCAATGAGGACTTGTTGTTAGAGGCTACATTCGATAAATCACAAAATATTAATATAGTCTACTACAACATCTAAAATGCAAAATATCTCTGTGGCTCAGAGGGCTAAAGCCTTAATACCACTGAGACTTGGAGATGTGCTGTCATCACTGTTTGATATATATATAACATGGATAATTTGGCTAAATTCATTGGTTGCTGAAAGGCTCAGCAAGTGTTTTATGGATTCCCAAATAACCAGCATCCATCATAGAGGTTCTGAAATGTATTTAAGAATGGAAATTCTGAGCCCTACTCAATTAGACAGTAAAGGTCTATTCATCAGTATTTTTACGATTAAGTTAAGGCTGAGCCACAGGGGTGATATTAGGGGTATTCACATTAGTGGGGGGCGTGAGGGAGTATAAAACTGGAGAGAACTGTGGGTCTCCACAAGAAATATCTATGCATGTATCAGTACATTGAGTATACACACACACACACACACACCGCCCACTCATAAACATGAACGTGTGAACACACACATACACACATGCACACACACCCCCTCAGCCCCCCCCCCCCCCCCCCCCCCCACACACACACACAGGTAGAATTAATTCCAATCCACAAGGCAAAAACCTGTTCAGTCCATGTTGGAATATGGAAACAGGGGCCACCGAGGACTCGCATTACTTGTGAAACATTGTGAGATAGCATTCTTTCACTGATTCTTGTGCATTTAAAGGTCCCCTTGTTTATGCTCTGAAAAGCTATTACAAGATGCAATCCCATGAATGCCAGGCATGGTTAAACGACCCTGTTATTTGAGAAAGATGCATTCCATCCAATCGCTCCGTGTTATTACCTGCTGTCTGTGGGACTTAAGGTCTGCTGTGTCATTTCTCATGGCAGATTGTCCCGTCCTGAAGCATGTCTAAAGGACCTTTTCACATTTGATAATATCACACAGTCTGCAGCACCAGGGTCGGGGATTATCTGGTATATGGACATGGTTAGAATTTAATGATGTAGCCTATTCATACTCTATTGAAAACAAAATGTCAAACATTTAAAATGGTATCTACTATTCAACATACACCGAGGATATATTGTACACCTATTTATTCATGTATTTTTAAAATCCAGATATGTGTTCCGAAATCCATCAAATCTATGCATATCGCAAGATTTAAATCCATATGTTATATCAACTTCGTTTAATTAAGGCTTTTTGTTATTTAGCCTACGTGTTCATGGCAGTAGCCTACTCTGAATCTACAGTTTTAAAAGCAGCCTATGTTTTAGCCCACTTCAAGGCCATATACGTTCAACATGTCGCATAAGAATAAGAAGTTGGGGTAAATCATGTCCATGTGCCTTTAAGGCAGCGTTCCTTGTTTGGGCAACTACTAGGGGTGGTCGGAGGGTGGGCTCGAGCCACGAGACAGCAGCAGAGCGTGTGGTGCGGGTGTAGCGCGTTCATTCAATGAAACGGGAGCGAGGCAAGTAGCCTACGGAGGAACCGCAACAACAAATGGGAATAACAACTGAGAAATAGGGGACCATTTCCTTCAGGATGGGATTCATTTTTAGATGACGGAGAAAGCAACGTTTCTTGAGAGATGCTCCTGTTTCAGAATAAGGTTCTAGGTTGTGAAAGAATCAAGGACAACAAAAAATAATTTAGACAACAGCCTGGTAACCGAACGTAAATTACTACTTGCTGCTGTTGCTGCCTCCGGGATCGGGATTACAACTCGAAGCGATTGGAGAGTTGCGTTTCCCGGGACATCTATGCACATTCACGTGCCAAGTAGCTCAGTTGTGATGCTGCGACTCAATAAGAACAAATTTAACGAAGGTGTTAAATTGAGTTTGCAAACTTGTACCGTTTGGCTGCCCTAGTTGTAACGGTCGCCTAAGCTCCTTCGTTTCCCTCTCGTTACTTGGATATCAAGTCATTTTTACTGTGCCACAGACTTCCTCCAACGGGAGTAATATATATATTCTTCTCCACTGTTTCCCTGGCTAAGGAGGTTATGGAGTTTCATCCCACATTATATGCTCTACCAATACTATTTGCACTCATCAGTATCACCATAGGTAAGTTCACTTGGAAGGTTTTGCCAAGCTATGATGCATCTCCTCTCAAACGCAGTTCCATCTACGCACTTTTCAGCTGAATCGGTTGGGTCTGTTTTTTAGAGTAAACTTTTGTGATCAACAGACTATTCCCTCCACTACAGCGCTGCATCTCTCTGAGTACCCAATACAGTACCCTCGTGTATAACAATGAAGTCAGTTAAAAATGGGAAGATCTGATGTAGACAAGCCTACTATCCCATTCCGCTATCTGTCCTTCCGCTAGACAAAGCGTAGCCAATAGATCAGATTGCGAGATACAGAATCGAACACTGGTGCGGCGTAGCGTAGCGTTCTGTTCTTTGTTGTGAAAAGTAGTTTGGCAGGTTCCACTAAATCCTGGCTTTTGTATCCGTGATGAATGTTGGAATTAGAGGAACTGATTTGCATTTGACTATGTTGTAGGCTGTTTACGTTTGACTACCACTGTAGGCTTTTGTCAGGCTACTGTAGGCGTATTACGCAATTAATTCAACGTTAGTACAAAAGCATGACATATCCTTATAATATTGTATTATCGTTCAAACACTCATAATATCTTCAATTTTTTATGAATGTTACCTAACACCCCAGTAGCCTAGAGCTTGTCCTCCTGGAAACGTTACCTCTAACAACATTCTGGGGTACGCTGTGGGGTACTTCCATCTCTGTAAGAACGGCAAGGTTTTTACAAGCTTATTAAATGCGTATTTAGGAGGCGCGTTTTGATAACATTACCAGTGGACATGTTATTCTTATTAAAGTAAGCTAAACGAAGTAGAGTTCCATGCAAAGAAAGACAAATTCAGTCAAATGTTCCAGAATACTTAATAAGTAATGCCATGTATGAAAGAACTGCAAGCTGTTTCCTCATATAGTAATGTTAGTCAGCGTTAATAAAGGCCCTTGGTGAACATCATCTTTAAGCCAGTCCTTCCCATTCTTCTGCAATGCACCCTGGCATTTTATGGTATATTGGGATGATGCAGGGGGTTGGTTATGCACACTTCTGTCAGTGATTTGATTTATTAAAAGTTCTCCTCCTTCATGGCACCGAATGTAACTCATCCGCTGCCACGGAGCCTAGTCAGAGCTGTGTGCTCACCGAAGAGAAGGTTTATTTTACAGCAGGCATTTTCACATGGTCTGGGGCGATAACCCCTCTGATCTGCTCTTCACTAGATAAAGGCACGGGCTGAGTCAGTGGCTAGAGTTACGGTAAAAGGCTTGAGTGTGGTGAAGGGGTTTCATTACTTTGGGTACTCTGGTTTTTGTCTGTGCATTTGTGTGTATGCTTGTGCCTGTGTCTATGTGTGTGTGTGTGTAATCAAAGGAGGACATATGTTTGTTCAGCTCCTTTTGAAGTGAGCTGAAACAGCCCCCAAACCAGCTGTTAGCTAACACAGGATTGTCCCTAAATAGGCTTTATGTGACACACACAGCTCTGAACACATCCTTCACTCTAAAAGGACGTTACATATCTAAAAGCAAACATGGCCATTTCAAGTCAATTAAAAATAAAGCACAGGAACCAGGGGTGTTTAAAAGTCAGGTAATTGCCCCCTGGTGGGGTACTTCTCTGTGTACACACGACACCGGGTTCCCGACAGGAAGTGGTAATACGTGGTCGTTAGCCAGAGTGACTGAGGGCTGTTGTCCTGCCTGAGTGACACAGATACAGTGTCACAGGGTGAGGACACATGGTTGAATGGGTAATTGTCCTGGAGAGAAACCGAGAGGAGAGGGGGAGTATTCAATGGTTGTTCTGAATAGAAATGTAAGACGCGTGTCCAGAAATGTGTGTCGGGGGGGGGGGGGGGGTGTCATTACTTCAGGAGAAGCCAGCGTGGATGTTTGACGCATCACAGGTAGTGTGACTCATTAGGTCCTTATTCTCACCTGGCATCTTCCTACACAGCAAGCTGTAATATGCCAGTCAGTTTGAGGCAAGACGCAAACACACTTCAGCCTACTGGGATGATGTGATTCTGTCTGCTGGCTGTCAATCAAACACCAACAGTTTGAAGCCTTTGAATTATGTGGTCAAATATTTTAGAGGAAAAAAAAAATGTAATCTTACAACTGAGGTATTAATGTTCTACTGGATGGATGTGATAAAGAGTTCACAAGTAAGGATGAATTGTATGAATAAATGTAATACTGAAGGTTGTTGGAAAGTATTGAGTCTGGAAACCTTTAGAGCTTAATGGCTTTCAGTCTCATAATTGTTGTATAAATCCTAATAATTCAAAGATCTCAGACGTTTTAGGATTTTGGAAGCCATAACTGTGAACCGTGTATCGCTTCATCAGTGAAAATGCCTTGTTCAGTTTTAGTTCCAGTGTCGAAATGCGTAGGCTCCCAAACAAGCAGTTTAGTATCATCTCGAGATATGTGTGTTTCGGGAACATCGCTGCAATTACGCTCTTCCCATCCTGTCATAAAGCACTAAGGCATTTAAAACAAAAAAAAAGCCCATTTCCTGAAAAACTCGGAGAGAGAACAGGGCTTCTCTTCATGGTCACGGATGGCTGAAGGAACCACAGTGGCCCTGGGAATGCAGCATGTGGCCTTGGAGCGATGAATGGGGTTGCAGGAATGGGAATGGGAATGGGACAGCGTGAGCCGCAGTGCTTAGCCGCCGCGGCCCCTGGCTCGATTCCGTATCGTTCAAATGGTCGTGACAACCCGCAGGATACTCAAAATAGGCTCCAAGGTCACATGGACATAACCATCAGTGCGACATCCGTACCACATCACCCCTCCCCCCCCCGCTCACACATAAACACACTCAGACCTACTTATTGGGATTTACCTCTTGTTCCTTGTGACAGTACCATTGAGTAATCACAATATCACACCCCTGCAGTTTTCATCAGGGCTTCGTGACCTCAAGCAGTGCCTCTGATGCCTGGCTGACATTTGGGACATGTGCTCTTATTGTCGTTTAAGGGCGAGATGTGCTTAAGCCTTTTGCAGTAGGTCAATTAAGACTAACCGTGGTTTGATGTTGGGTTGGGAATTATGTTTGACCACCCAGTCATTATGACTGGTGTAGCCAAATGAAGAGTTCTTATAGTTCCTCTCCAGTATTAGCATTGGTCTGGCCCTTTGGGAGAAAGAGTTCTTATAGTACCTCTCCAGTAAAAGCATGGGTCTGGCCCTTTGGGAGAAAGAGTTCTTATAGTTCCTCTCCAGTAAAAGCATTGGTCTGGCCCTTTGGGAGAAAGAGTTCTTATAGTACCTCTCCAGTAAAAGCATGGGTCTGGCCCTTTGGCAGAAAGAGTTCTTATAGTACCTCTCCAGTATTGGCATTGGTCTGGACCATTGGGATAACGATTTCTGCAACAGTATCTACTTGTTGCTCCATTACTCCATCAACAGACCCATAATCCATCATAAGATATATCAGGCATCCCCTAATAGGGAAGCAGAACAGGCAGCTACAATTGCAGTTGTTAATTAATCTGGATATGATACCTCAGCACCAGCAGAATGAAGATATAATATAATATATATATAATTCTATTCAATTCTATTCAATTGCAGTTGTTTATTAATCTGGATATGATACCTTAGCAGCAGCAGAATGAAGCTAGAATAGAAAAGAATATAATAGATATAATTCTATTCAATTCTATTCAATTGCAGTTGTTTATTAATCTGGATATGATAGCCTAAGCAGAATGAAGATAAGAAACAGCGGAGAAGTGTAAGCTGCAGAGTGTGTAGATATACGTACACCCCTTTTTACCAGCAGCAAGACTTTATCACAGACTTTCACATAATATTAATTTAGAATATTGTAAATGGCCTCAAACAACAAATGGCTCGGGGGGAGGTTAGACTGACAATGTTCTGGGGGATTTTTTGTAGAGAACTGTCTGACACAAAGTCCAAATCTTTGACACGGAGAGATTTGGTGCGTCCAGTGTAGCAACAGCTGAATAGTCCATGTCTGAATGTTCATTTAATGTCTTAATTACTGTCTTCAGTTTTCACAGTACTTAAATAAGATCCCCTCACATAAAATAAGATCACCTTACACCTCACATACACCAATAAAGGGGTTCCAAGTGTGTGATAATATAAAGCATCCCTCTCATTAAGTCTTTCATTCGAAACCTGATATATGCAATAGGGGTGACAAGATCGAGTCAAATTATTCCCATCAATTTCACCCAAAGGTTATGCGCATGGAGGGGGGTTGGTATTTACGGAGCTCAGCCTCAGCACTTATTCCACATGCATGGGCTGAAATGGCAGGAGTCAATGCATCAATAGATAGACGTGTCCAGCGCCGGTGTGAGGCCTGTCAATCGCTCTCCGAACAGCTGCAGAAGGCCACACACCACCAGACAGGACCGCGTCGGCGGCTGCCTGTCAACATTCGTGGCATATAAGTGCTGCTGTCTGCCGTCTCCAACACGTGTAAGCGGTGTGGGGAGCTGACAGATTTAGTGAAAGGCCAGAGGGAGGAGGAGGACTGCGTCTTGAGGGGGCAGCCTCTCGCTGGTGGTGGTGCCGCAGCGGAGCCCTTTTCCTTCAGTTTTATCTTTGTCAGCGAAGGCCTTTAAAACCAGCGCCCCCCACCACCACCACCCACACACACACACACACACACACACACCCAACCGACCCCTCTAGAGAGGGGTGAGGCAGCGCTCAAGCACGATGTGAAACATGCGGTGAGTGACCTGGGAGTTGTGGCGCAGAGCAGAGAGCGATAAAGAGCGTGTAGCGGACGGGCCCACCGCTGAGTCAGAGTGGGGTCGGCACTCCGCTGGGATACCTCGCACTGACGTGTCGTGTAAACAAACATCACGCATGTACACACAGCAGGTGTACAGGGTGTATTTTAGTGTGTGTGGTTTAGTGTTTGTGGTTTAGTATGTGTGGTTTAGTGTGTGTATGTGTGTGTGTGTGTGTGTGTGTGTGTTTGTTTTGTTTGGCTGCATGTGTTGTTTTCTTTTGAGGTCCTGATGTGTATACAGGGTGTGTGTGTGTGTGTGTGTTTTAGTCTCTGTGTGAGCAATTAACTGTGTGTGCACTGTGTCATTCCTCACAGTGTTTAACTGTGTGTTTGAGTGTGTGTGTGTGTGTATGTGTGTGAGTGTGTGTGTGTGTGTTGGTCTGTGTGTGTGTGTGTGTGTGTGTGTGTGTGTTGGTGTGTGTGTGTCAGTGTTTGCCAGCCGTGGCGAGTAAATGGGGAAGACTGACGCGTGTTGGTTTTTCTGAAGGACACCGCAAACAGTGTCCAGCCCATCAGTAGCCCAGTGCCTGATGTGCGCCAAACACACACACACTCCGTGGTTTACCGTCTCCGACCACACACACACGGCAGTCAGCCGAGCCCCCGTCATTATACACTTCCCACCGGCCGTATCACACACACACCGCACATACACTCACAACTCCTTCCTGCTCTCTTTCGGGATCACACATGTTTCACATTAAGCTGCAATTTGTTATAATTAAGGACAATTATTTGTTCATTTTCCACCTACTTAAGCACTGCATATTTGATTGCAGTTTTGTTTTCAGTAGTGCGCCCGGTGGTATATGAGACCATGTGTTGTTTTGGAGGTCAATCCCAAGCTCGTCTGGCATGGCTTGTCTTTCATCAGCTCGAACAGAACAGACGGTAATTCACCTGATGTCGCTGTCATATTTCTTTAACAGTGATGCATAAAGTGCCTTTCTCTGAATACGCCTCTCTGATCTACCCTCTGAGGGGGGGGGGGGGGGGGTGGGTATATGCGAGACGCGTGACACTTAGGCGATTTTTCAGCGGGCTAAAAATTCCGAGGAGGCCACTCAGGTAAATGGAACTGGTCTTAATGCTTCATCCATCTCACATTTACATCGTTATAGGCTCTCCAATTGTGTTGCCCCGCAATTAATGGATTCTCAAATTGGCTAAAGGACATTTCTTATCGGCCATAATGCAGCTCTCATTGGCAAGCAAAGCACTGAGACAGTTCTGATTAATCTTAATTTAGCTGCCTTTGTCTGTCTCGGAAGAGGTATTCATTTTTATCAGACTCATTATTCAAGCCCTCTGTGAAGCCTTCTGTATGCAGTCTGAGTCGGTGAGGTAATCAGACAATCACAATGTCCCATTTTCTGAATTTACCTCCCCAAAATATGAAAAATGAATCTTCATCATTTCACAGAATGCAGGTATAATTGAAATATTACCCACATAAACACATTTAGTTTCACTAGGTATTTTGTATTTGTAGGTGTTGCCATCATACATTATTAGTACTGTTACCTGCCTTGGATAACATTGCAGCCAAACCAATAAGACCTGAGTGGAGGGACCTTGGAGTGATGATTCAAACAATATCATGTGAGGGTTTTTTTGAGTTTTGTTTGATGCAAACAATGCATTTCTCCGGTCATACCATGAGTAAAGTCTGTAAGCCTGTGAAACAGTACTGCGTTACATATCCTTCGGGTGTGTGTGTGTGTACCATGAAGACACATCGAGTGGGAGTAACAGGAGGAGTAGGAGTGAGAGCAAGAGTCAGAGTGTGTGTTTTCTGTCCTGGATTCCTATTCCCATCTCCGTTTCCTTCATATCTCGTTGTATTCATCTCTGTTTTGTAGGAGAGTGAGCCTTTCGCTCGCTCTCAGACTGCTGTGCTGTGTTTAAGCCACATACCTCTGCGGTGAAGGACGGCCCTTGTTTTGAATGCACGGCGGATGCCTGGCCCCCATATAACTGTAAAGCGAAGGCTGTGCGTGCGGGCCTGTTTATTGGACGCGTTTCATCATGGTCAGTGTGCACTTTATTGAATTGCAAAGTCAATTTAATTAATTTCAAACGCCACCGTCTTTCCATCTTTAATTTGATCTGGAGCCTGTGCTAGCCAGCGGAGTCGTATCTAGACCCAACTCTCATCCTGAATGCTTAACCGCAGGTTCTGAGTAGCTCCTTGCAGACGAATGAATACATTTATTGTTCGCAGTGAAATTACCTTAAAGTTGTCCTTAGTTAAGCTTGTGAAGCTGTCTCCCCTACCCCCAAAAAACTATCCTGGCACCTGAAAAGATAAACCATTATCTTGGGTAAACACCTGGGTGCAGCACCACTGTCCTCTGAGCGACGGCCATGAAATGCAGAGGAGGGGTATCTGAGAAGCCCCTTGTGCTCTTCACAGAACATTCTAGAAGTTACCACCCACCCGCCCAACTTGGTGATTGATCTGGGTGGGCCCTGACCTCCGTGGCAGGAAGTGAACTGAAAGGGGAGGCAGGAAAGGAAGTGATCCCGAGGAATGCAGACGTTTCTTGGCCACCGCGACACGGAGGAGCTGTTGCTTTTGGTCGTAGTCTTCTCTATTAGTAGAAACACTGCAGAATACATACATCTTTGGCAACAGGGCACAGCTGAGGCCAGGGTTCGACTCTACCGCCATCAACATGTGCGTAATGTAATTCACAGCTGCCATCTTCATGCATGTCTTCATTTTTAGTCATTCTCCAAAGAGACTGGGCTTCATGACAATACCAGCTTGTGTTATACAGCATGCCCTTAAGTCTGTGTTTCCTTGTAAATAAACTATTCTGTGGTCTCTGGCTGTAAACCCCCATGGCATTGACTGATACCCCCTAAGAAATCTTAGGGCAGCAGTAGGTTTTGCCTTATTATACTGCAGGCGTCTCGCTGTGTGTCTCGCCACAGGATCAAACTGCTGAACCAAATAGCTGCTGATGCTGGAAGCGGGTTCGGGCCCAGATCTGGCCCGCGTGTGGCCCGCATGTGTTGGACCCCGTACCAGAGCCGGTACAGAGACAGCTGCCATCTGGCTTTCCAGCTCTTCCTCTCCATCCCTGCCTCAAGCTCTCTTCTGAGGCTGCATAGAAAATCAATACCTTCTGCTGAGCATCTCCTCACCCCCCCCCCCCCCCCCCCCCCCCTCTCTATAAGGCCTAGCGCAGTATGCATTGACTATAGAATTGTGGGTAGAGCTTGGTGTTTCATCTTCTCAGGTACCCCTCAAGCACATCTGCTATATTCTCCCGCTATGGCAGCCTGCCTGTGTGTGCCTGGCCTTCAGATCAACTCCAAATCCAAGTGATACAGCGGGGCAAATAATGTTGGGTTTTTGGGGGTGAGAGGGGGTAAGAGGGGGTATGCAGATGCTGGAGAACAGAAAGTTAACGTTCGTTGTTATCCTGCGGCTTTTCTTTGAGAAAGTTAACGTTATGGAATGCATGCAACCTCTTCATTTGTAGTACTTCTGCGTACCTGTTCTTTACGTTGGATGAACATTAAGTCAAGTGATACAGCGGGGCAAATAATGTTTTTTTTTTTTATGGAATGCATGCAACCTCTTCATTTGTAGTACTTCTGCGTACCTGTTCTTTACGTTGGATGAACATTAAGTCAAGTGATACAGCGGGGCAAATAATGTTTTTTTTTTTTATGGAATGCATGCAACCTCTTCATTTGTAGTACTTCTGCGTATCTGTTCTTTACGTTGGATGAAAAATTCATTCTGAAGTGGAGTGTGTTTTGGTGTTCGTGTTTGTCCTTTGAGTTCAGCACCGTGTGCTCTAACATAAATGCCTTGCTAACACTGGAGTGAGAAGTCTGTCTTTGATGACAGTCCCCCCTCTCATCCCCCCCGTAAGTGTAAATGTTTCTCTTTCGGTTACCGTGAGTGTTCCTCTTTAAGTTGGTGTGAAAGCGTCTGTTTAGGTTTGCCAGTGAAGCGTCTGTTTAGGTTTGCCAGTGAAGTTTGTGCTGTGGCAGTACGTGGCACTGTTTTGTTAGTCCGCTCGCGCGCGCGTGGTGTCGAAATCACAGTGGTGTTGAAGTCGCAGTGGGCCTCGACTTGATTGAAACAGTTTGTCCTGAGGAGCTCCTCACCCTACTAAAGCCATTTCCTTTATATCCTTCTCTTCCCTTCCATGAAAACGACCCACTTTTACCCCCCCGCCCCCCTCCCCCTCCCTCACTAAAGGCCTGTGGGTGCTGAAGGGCCGTGGCTTTGTGGCCTGTAGTTAGTTTGCATTCTCATGCAATTGGCCCCTTTGCTGTTGTTGTTGTTTTTTTTTTTATTTCTCTTCAAAGAAAGGAAATAAGGGAGAGGGGAGTGGAGAAAGGGCTGCCCGGGTGACACCCCGCTACCCAATTGAACTGGGGGAAATGAGGGGGGGGCATTTGCAAATCAATTCCCAGGCCGAGGAGGGGAGAGAGCGGAGGGAGGCCGTAAAGCAACAAACCGAGTTGGGGGTGAGAGGGGGTATGCAGATGCTGGAGAACAGAAAGTTAACGTTCGTTGCTATCCTGCGGCTTTTCTTTGAGAAAGTTAACGTTCGTTCGAATCCTGCGGCTTTTCTTAGGCTTTAACCTTCGCCTTTGTGCTTCACCCACCTTGCATACCAACAGATCCTCAACATCTTTGTGAAACGGTGAAAGTGCCTCTTAACCCACCTTAACAATAGCATTCTAAAGAAACAGTTAAAAAGGTTTGGTCCTCATAATACGTTTACACTCTATGTGTCCTAGAGTATTTATCTAAAAGGCCTAAATAGGCAAACAATTTGCATGAAAGGCAAATGAATATTATGAAACATTTTATTTTGTTCATACTGAAATAGTTACTGTAAATTTAGACTTGTTTTATTTAAATAAGCCATTAAATAAGCTTCTAAGCCCTTTTAACTTAAACTGACATACTTAGCATTCAGTTTCCCGATTGTTGTTTTTCTCACTATAATGATAGTATTCACGTGACATGCACCATAAATCTGCAGTGTCTTGTTCAATGTATTGTCCTGCCTTTGAGTCTTTGTCACAAGCCTGAACAGTGGAGACAATGATGTTAAAAGCACCGTTAACCATTCTATGCGGACACAACCTGTTGTCATGGAGATAGCAAGAAATGGATTCTTGTCCTAAGACTACCTTCATATCTGAATATAATTTAAGTGGGAAGTTGTTAGTGGCGTTGGTGTTGGTAAAATCCAGTTTTCCTCGACAAAATATGTGATACATTTTGACCTGTTACCTGCAAGAAGGGGAAGTGATTGTCAGACAGTGCTGACATGATTTAAACAAGACCTGGACCTACACAAGATATAGAGATGTAGACAGAAATGTTATAAAAAGCAGAAGAATATTATTTGAACAGACGTGATACTGGTATCTGTTACTCATCTTTTATTTACTCATTAATTCACCTACTCTTCCGGCCCCTCAGTCCCTCACTCCATTATTGCGTAAGGCGAGATGACTTTCCCACCAAGACAAGGCTGCTTTTAGGTCTTTGCACGGTGCGCATGGTGCAGATTTCGTCACCAGGACGGACTTGTGCATGCTGACTGTGGATGTGCATGCACGTTTTAAAGGCGCTGGCCGAGGGGACAGTCACTCAAAGAAGAAAAGGAACGACTTCTTTACAGAAAAAAAGAGTCTCACAGTGACTCACCCGCATCTCTTTCAAGAAGTGACAGCTCGCTCTCAGTCAGTTAGACAAGCTTGTGTGTGTGTGTGTGTGTGTGTGTGTGTGTGTGTGTGCGTGTGTGTGTGTGTGTGTGTGTGTGTCTGTGTGTGTGTGTGTGTGTGTGTGTGTGTGTGTATGTGTGTGTGTGTGTAAGTGTGTGTGTGTGTGTGTGTGTGTGTCTGCGTGTGTGTGTGTATGTGTGTGTGTGTGTATGTGTGTGTGTGTGTGTGTGTGTGTGTGTGTGTGTGTGTGTGCAGCTCGCTCTCAGCCAGTTAGACAAGCCTGTCCCTTTGAATGCGTTTGACTTTGCTCTGATCTCTCTTTCCTGTTTCTCTCTCTGGCATCTATGTTTTTAAAGACTCCCGAGTCATGGTTTCAGCTCCCTTACTCACTCAGCGCCACAGGAGAGGTTCTGATGACGCTGGTTTGAATCTAGGGACGGTTTTTGCTGATGAATACATGGTGACTCTGCTGTTACGGCAGCGGCAACATTCGTTTGTTTGTTTGTTTGAAGTTGTTTAGGCAGAACCAAAAAAAATAAAAAACTCCAGTAGCGACATCACTTCTGGTTTGTTGCTTTTTTTTTTCTCTCCATCTCTTGTGGCTAGTCTTTGAAGGCTGCAGAGGCAAGGTCCTACTCTCACCCCTCAGGTCAGATGCATCCTATGTGACAGCCATCTCCTACACCAGAGATTGGTATCTTCAGGGCAAAAGCATTGAAAAACCAGTCAACACTGGACGCATCTAGAATGCCAAACCATTTCCTTTTTTTTTTTTTTGTCTAATCAACTTTTTAAGATAAACAGATAAGCTGCTAAATCAGACAATATGTCAGATATTTTTGGAACGTGTTTGAAATGCAAAGAACACTCGTCCATTAACAATTCAGACTTTGCCTCAAGCCATGCTCGTTCCCCGGCATCAGGATGTGGCCGACAGAAATGATGCATCCTGGGAAACGGTTTAGCTCATGCCTGCCTAGCTCCTCTTTCATGCTATTCATTAGGCCTCCATTAAGGCAGGTCTGGGCACCCAAGCCTGTAATATTTATAAAGCAGCTTTCAGACACTTTTATGTTGACCCCCCCTCTAGACACACTCTCTCACACACACACACACACACACACACACACACACACACACACACACACACACACACACACACACACACACACACACACACACACACACACACACACACACATACGACACCAACTCAACACCCACACATCAGTGACAATATGCTTCTTCCACAGCTTTTGTCCCCTTAAGATATTAACTTTGAATAGGCTGTCCCAAATCCCTGCATCCAGTAATCTCTTTCGCCAGTATCAGCCTAACATTGAAGCTCTATTGATTGGATTATTACTACAAAATATGCTGGTTTTGGGCATACATACGTACTTGCATAAGTAAATTCAAGCTAGGTATTATCGTTTAGTTAGATACTATGTGTTCACAACCATATTAAACAGCAGAGAAAGCGTTATATGTTTCTATTTGGCCTTAGCTTTGGAAATCTTTTCTTAAACACAAGGAATATGGCCAATACTGGGATGAATTTAGGTTCCCTACATTTGCTCCTGGGCTTATCCACTGAATCAGTTCACAAGTTTTACCTTTTGTTGTTAATCCTGCTTTACCCTGGAGGACGGTGTTAATTTAGGAAATGTGCTTGCCTGCCATCATGGTCTTATCAGCCAAATCAGAAACTCCTTTTATCACCTGTTGGGGGGAACTGGATGGAACTCTGATGTCCCCCTCTCTTTGCATCTTTCTCTTTCTCTCTCTCTCCCTCTCTCTCTCTCTCTCTCTCTCTCTCTCTCTCTTTCTCTCTCTCTCGCTCTCGCTCTCGCTCTCAACAAGAGGCAATTGGCCCACTCTCCTCCCTTATAAGCTAAAAAAAAAGGAGATTCTGTTCCCGTTGTTGTCATGTTTTTTCTGACATTCTGGTGGTGTGGGCGATTGGTCCTTAGGGGGGGGGGGCTGGCAGCTCATCTTGTCCCCGGGCCTAAGCAAGACACACAGCGTCACATAATTGTCCCACCAACACACTGTCATTTAAATCGGAGGAGGAGAAAAGCAATTTCAAAGCACTTGGAAAAACCCGCTTCTCTGCATACTGGTAACCATCCCCTTTTCATCACAACCAATATATATATATATATAAATACCAGTAGTAAAATTTGTATTTCTCATGTGATATTTGATTATCTATCAGCATTCACCTTTCCCATCTAGTGTTAAAATGGATTTATTTTTGGTGTTGTCTTTGAAAACTGTTGAATTTAGAGCATGTAATTGTATTCAGCTGGTAGTCTGTGTGCAGCTGTCATGCATATGCAACATGCCCCACATTTCGCACAGAAATGGGCTTTTCTGAGATATTTTCCTTATCTGCCAAAAAAAAGAAGAAAAACAAACACTGACAAAAAACAATAAAAATGAAAGAAAATCAGAAGGTTCCAAATCTTTTTTTATAAAATGTATTATGCAAAGGCAGAGGTGTCATACTTTCTGAAAACACATCACATAAAGGCCTCTAGTCTGGTGTAACCTTCACCGGTCACGCTGGTTTCCTCATTTAACTTTCTTTTACACGTTTATCTATCTGTTGGTTTGTTTGTCTGTTATGCAAAAGCTCAAAGGCTGAATTTCACATAGCATGGACCAAGGAAGAACCCATTACATTTTGGAGCGGATCTGTTTCACTTTTATTAAACATTGCGAGACAGAGTATATCGCCCTTGGCGGAGAAGGTCTGCACTCTCCATGTGGTCTCCTCGTTTAAATGTTTTTATTCTGTTATACAAACATAAAGTTACCGTGTTATTTTTCTTATATAACTCAGTAAAGCCACTGATAGCAGAATTTAGTGTTATGTAGCATGAGCAAAGCCATAGATAATAAACTGGCGGGTCCCTTTTGTCCTCGTCCTGTTATCAATATGGTATACAAACTTGAAATAGAGTGTTCAGTAAAGTCTTTTATAGCAGAAATCAAAAGCCATTGATAACAAATAAACAGGTTCTTTTTCTAGCTTTGCCATGTTATAAGTATCATGTTATTGTCTATCTATGGTATACAAACTTACTCTACAAAAATAGAGTGTTCAGTAAAGTCTTTTATAGCAGAAATCAAAAGCCATTGATAACATAAAACAGGTTCTTTTTTGCTTTGTCATGTAATAATAAGTATCATGTTATTCTCTCTCAAAGGATCCCGTCCGAGGCTTGAGGATGCTCCGCCGCGGATCCTGGAACACCCGTCGGACCTGATCGTGTCCAAGGGCGAGCCGGCCACCCTCAACTGCAAGGCGGACGGACGGCCCACGCCCACGGTGGAGTGGTACAAGGACGGCGAGCGCGTGGAGACGGACCGCGAGGACCCCCGCTCCCACCGCATGCTGCTGCCCAGCGGCTCGCTCTTCTTCCTGCGCATCGTCCACGGCCGCCGCAGCAAGCCCGACGAGGGCGTCTACGTGTGCGTGGCACGCAACTACCTAGGAGAAGGTGTCAGCCGCAACGCCTCGCTGGAAGTGGCCAGTAAGTGTCTTCTTTTGTTTGTTTGTTTGTTTGTTTTTGAGGGTTTGGTCCTCTTGGCTTTCCGTAGTTGGGAGGTGAGTGGATGATTGTCTGTGCAGACACGTTTCAGAAAGTGAAATTTGATTGTGGAGATTGATAACGATTGAATTTATATGTGGCATTGGAAATGAAACTATGTAGCAAGGAAGTTGGCCTTTCCTAATAGAACCCAAAGTTGAGTTGTTGTTAAGGCTAGACACCTAGTAGTGCATTGTCATGAAGATGTTGAACTGTTTGGTTTTGACATTGGACTCTATATAATATCATGGGAGTGTGTGAGAGTGTGAGCTCAAATCAGCCCATAGGGTAGCACAACCATTGATATTTGAATTTAGACCAGTTATCTTTATGCATTCTCACACTTAGGTTTCCATAGTTCTAGAACTAGACTTATAGCAGCACTATGGTTTCGACTGAGCTAAATACTAGGCAGAAGGGTTTTATTACTTTTATTATGATTTTAATATTTCAAGAAGCCTATCGGAACATCAGGTTCTGATACGATGTTGACCATTATTTTATTGCCCCTGCTGCTTGCTTTTATTGATTTTATGTAAAGCACTTTGAATTGCAACTCTTGTACGAAATGTGCTGTATAAATAAAGTCTTACTTACTAGACTACTTACTAGGTAATTGTAAGTCAAAACGCCTACTCTCCCTACAGCACAAAACCTCAGGATAAAGATGGATTGGACTGGAGGTCCCGAGTTATTGAGTGTAGATCCTCTGGTTCAAGACAGTGTCATTCTGCTCTCTGTCTTCTGAATAACCATCCAGGCAGAACTGATATCTCTGTGTGTGTACTCCACATGTCCAAAATAAAGTAAATATAAAACCTCGAGTCTCAGGTCTGAGCTGCACACACACGCACGCACGTCTGAAGCCCACCCCCGAGCGGCAGACTCGCTGTAATGTGTAACGCGAGGTTCCGGCGGCGTGTCTGAAGGCTGTTTGCCATAACCTAATATCCATGGTCAATTTGCCCCAGGTCCTCCACCACCAGCCTTCGGCTCCGCCTAAACCCAATCCCCCTGATGTACGACATGCAGTCGGGTCCAGCTCCTGCTACAAGCTAGAGTTTGGGATGAACGCTTCACCTTTCGACACTCGGAGATTTTAAAGTAGATCGTACGAGAATTATGCTCAGGGCTGATATCGACATTACCCCGCTGGTCTGAAACACTGGAGTTGGTTTGGCTTCAGGGAACATTTTAGGGGGGTTGTTCCCACTGGAAACCCTTTAAACCATCTTTTCTTTCTTCATCAGTACGCACTGGTCTTGCAGCTGTCTACTATCACGGGCAAATCCATGATATTAGCCGAATGATAGCCAAACCAATGCCGTTAGGAGACGTCAACTTGTATTACTTTTTAAGATAACCCAAAGATGATTGACGTTATCTTCATTTGTGTGCTGTAACTGTAGACACTACGAGTAAGGGGTGCCAAGGGGCTTGTCTCTAGCTCCTGTTGCGGGTCAGTCTTGACCTGGATTTGTCTTAGCAGGAGAAAGTGTCTCTGCTCCCTGGCGCTGGAGCGCTGACCTGGTCCTTACTGAAGTGTCGACACCAGCCTTCAGCACACATGCAGGGTCTGCAGCTGTTGTCCCATTTCCTCTGTTCCACCGCCTTCCTGCCCTCCCTGTCCCCCCTGTCCGGAGCCGCACTGTCCCTTCACACGTGACCCTGCCGTTAACTACGTCCTCCCCCTCTCTTCCTCTCTCTCTCTCTCTCTCTCTGTCTCTAATTCTCTCCCTCTCTTCCCCTCTCTCTCTCTCTTTCTCTCTCTTTCCCTCCCTCCTCTCTTCCTCTCTCCCTCTCTCTCTCTAATTATCTCCCTCTCTTCCCCTCTCTCTCTCTCTTTCTCTCTCTTTCCCTCCCCCCTCTCTTCCTCTCTCTCTCTCCCCATCTCTTCCCCTCTCTCTCCTTCCCCCCTCCCCTCCTCTCTCTCTCTTTCTCTCTCTCCCTCCCCTCCTCTCTAGCTCTCTCCCAGTCTCGCTCTCTGAGACAGCCTCAGTGTCCCTCCCTGTCTCCAGTTATGTCACTGCCCCCCCCCCCCCCCCCCCGCCACTCGGCCTGTCTGTGTGGTGTCACGCATGTGTCACGCCTGGTCTTACACAGACCGAGTGTCTTCCTGCTGAAAAGGGGGCACGGTTCGCTGGGCCTCTGCCAAGCACTCGGAGAGCTGGTACATCAGAACACACAGGCGCCGCGGGCACATGAGGGGTGGGTATGGGCACGAAAGGATCACGGCTCCGTATGGCATCCCTGTGCCAGGGGTACGGCTTGGCCCTCTTGTCCCTTTGGCAGGTGGCACACAGGGTGAGGGCGCCCGCTTAATCAAATCCCGGGCCTGCGTGACCCTGTGAGCTCACTGCTGTGCTTCACAGTTTTTGGGTGTGTGTGTGTGTGTGTGTGTGTGTGTGTGTGTGTGTGTGTTGGAGGGGGTGGCGTTATTTCAAACGCCTCCATCTGCTGCCACTCGGCAAGATGTTCACGGAGCAGGATGTTGAAAAACACACACACGCACGCACGCACGCACACTCGCACGCACACACACACGCACACACACGCGTGCATGCATGCACATACACACTGACTCTGCAGCAGGCTTCAGGCTTCTTCTTACGTAAATGTGGATGTGTGACTGGCAAGGAGAGACGTTCTGGCTCTTCTTAGGAGGCTGGTTTTGTCATGCTGTTTATACAGCTCACAGCTTTGTGTTTTTGGAAGGCAGAATTCTTATGTCCTAAAAAAATCTCCAAAGAGATGGGAAGGAACCAGTGGTTGTGAAGTACAGAAATGATATCTTAAGTCATTGTGTCTCATGTGTTAGTTAACCTTGGGATGTCCACCTTGCGCGTCGTGCACAGGTGCAAAGCCAGTCAGTGCTTTTGGCCCTTTTTTTAGACTTTTCTCTGTTGCAGACGAGCCGATTCGCGTTTGTCAAAAAGGGGTCATGTCCGGTTTCCAAGGGAACAGGTGGGGGGGGGGGTGTAGAACGGCAGCTGCCCAAAGGAATTCTGGGAGAGTGAGCAAAAAATGAAAAGAGGAAGACCTGCCACTTTCTTTTTGTTCTTTTTTTAGCGGGGATATATGTGCAGCAGCTCCGGCTCACTTTCTCAGCCTGGGCTGCTTTCCCCCTGAGTGTGAAAGCTGTGAGAAACAGCTGAAATGGTCAGTGCCCTCCTCCTTCATGCCGACTGCACCAAATTAATCAGCGGGCCTCCGCAGATCTTAAAGAATATCTGATATGTCGAGTTTCTCCCCCTTTGCCTGGTCTGATATTACGTAACAAATCGGGGTTGTCTCTTTTAAAACATGTTTCAGGCTGTGATGCTGGCCTTTGGTTCGAAGCGACCGAAGACTTTTATACATTTCATCAAACATTACGCTCTGTAAAGAACTCTTTGATTCCTCACACTCTAAAGTGTTATACCCATTAATATTACTCCAGTGATGCTAAGGCTGTCAAGCGTCTAAAAGGGTAGGTCACAGTTTCTGCTCTAAGTAGTTCTGCTGCCGTCCTGTATTAGAGAGGTATCCCCTCATAGAAGCTAGTTGCTAACAGCAATATGGTTCTGCACTAGTGCAGGTCCATCAGAGCCAGGAGCCGGGTGCGGGCCAGGTGCGGGCCAGGTGCGGTCTGAAGTCAGTAGCTTTGCAGTGGGTTTAGGCTACTTCTCTGGCTGTGTGTGTGTGTGTGTGTGCCAGGCTGAGGCTTTTAATTAGATCACTTTACCCCTGCTTCTGCGGGGAGGGGAGAGAGGGGAGAGAGGGGAGAGAGGGGAGCTTCCTCTCCCAGAAAGAGATGGGGTCAATGGAGCTGGGATGTGGGGGTCAAGGCCTGATGCCACCCGCAGGTGGTGGTGACCACTGAGCCTCAACATCCTCTCTCTCTCTCTCTCTCTCTCTCTCTCTCTCTCTCTCTCTCTCTGGCCGGCCCTCTCTGTGACTAATGAATTAATTAGAGCAGGCTGGAGGATAATGAGACCGTGGGCCAGGCTGGTGGCCAGGGATCACCGCAGAAAAGGAAGGAAGAGAGGGTGAAAAACAGCGTGGGAGACAGGGAGGGAGCCACAAGAGAGAGACAGACAGACAGAGAAAGAGAAGAGGGGTCAAAACTGACAACAGGTGGTGCGGGGAGGAGATTAAACCTCCCTTCCTCCAAACCCCCTCTCACCCCCCCCTTACACCCCCCTTACACCCCCCTCGTGTGGATGGGAGCGGGTGCATCTGTGGGGCTTTTGTGTGGCAGGGGTTATGACAGGAGCACGCAGGGTCAGCCTGGGACAAAGGGTCTCAGCGTGGCCCCACTGGGGCGCTATCAATGACCATTATCAGTGCTGACCAGCGCAGGGCCACACTACTCTGCCCTCTCTTTCATCCCGCTGTGTCACGCTCCCTTTGTGATGTCACGCTCCCTTTGTGATGTCATGCTCCCCTTTGTGATGCGAGCGCAGGCAGTGAACTCCACTGGCCATGAAGCTGTCCTCCATGCAGCGCACTCCATGCATCGCCCGCCCGCCCCCCGCATGAATCATTAAGACGTTTGGGGTTTTAGTGTGGTTCGGTGTTTTTATTCATAGCCCGAAACACTAAAGGCAATTGCTTTGGTATTGTTTTCAAAACACACCCACTGCATGTAATGAATGATTCATTTATTTGCTGGTCAATTGAGGTCAATTTGGTATAGGCCTGTTTTCTTTTTTTTTCACGTAAAAAGGAAGACTATTATTTTTGTTGTTGTTGTTGAAGTCTGATCTATTTCGAGTAAAGGGTGTGGGTTAATTGTCTCTCTGACACTGTTTGGGTCATGCCTTAAATATGTAACTGGTTTGTGGTCGTCATTCTGTGGTTGGCAGAAGATTTTCCTTCAGCGGTTGTTGTCCTCCCATGACTTTAACGGGAAAAACAATTTTGAATGTCAACTTGAGATTTAATTCACTCCGAAACTATTTCTATGGAAGCTGTTAAAATATAGACTTTAAATAATGCTTTTTTCCCCCCTCAAGCTGTAAATCCTTGCTAGTAGTGCTGTTTTAACTGAAAAAAGGCTCCAGAAATATGACAGTGCGCCTCTCTAATGTTTTAAAGCCATGCTGTCTTCCCAGCATTACTCAGTAGCAGAATCCCCACTATCTCTGTCTGCATCTGTCCAGTTAGTTCAGCACAAAGAGGCTCGGACAAATCGGACCATCAAAATCCGAGGCCCGTTTTTAGTTCTCTCGTCGAGGCTCGGACAAATCGGACCATCAAAATCCGAGGCCCGTTTTTTAGTTCTCTCGACGTGCACTGCGCCTGCTTAATTTAATTCCCGTGCAATTTATTTATAGCATCATTAACAATGAACAGCGCTTCACGGCAGTTTACAAGACACATTGTTTAAAGGCATTTTACAGAAGTGGTATTCAATATCTCTCAGGATTGCAGTGCTTGTAGTTTAACTGGTGGCACATGGTGCTGACAACACTAAGTCAATGAGCTCGATACCCAAAGGAGCGCACAAACTTATCAAACGGAAACCTGTACTGCACTGCAAGTGGCTCTGGATGTTTGGCCCGTTTTGCTTAAGTATACCTAGTTTAAAAGTAACGACATCTTCTCGTCCGCATCAGGGAGCCAAACCTAGAAACCACGAGCAAACGGAAAGTGTAAAGCCAACTTCGTGTCACACTGCTAGGCCTTGAGAGCACAAACACATAACTTCATTGTGTAGACAGGGTTTTTACGCATAGCTCTGTAGTGGTGTGTGTGTGTTGGTGTGT
>NC_137920.1:73847105-73869605 GCF_963457725.1 Sprattus sprattus
TGTGTATTGGGGGGGGGGGGGGGGGGCCTCCAGCCTTCAGTGGCAGCGCTGGGCTCATTATCCAGAGTGGGCCTTTGCTCCAGATCTGATCCTATCGGGGCTTGGTGATGATGAGATGCAGGGTGTGTGTGTGTGTGCGCGCGTGTGTGTGTGTGTGTGTGTGTGTGTGTGTGTGTGTGTGTGTGTGTGTGTGTGTGTGTGTGTGTGTGTGATGATGAGATGCAGGGGGGTGGGGGTGGGCTGGGGTCGGGGGGGTGTTTGGGTTGCTGGGCTGGGTTGAGGGGGGGGGTTGGAGATGCTAGGGGACAGATGTCCAGGCAGCACGTGCCTCTGAGCACCACACTGCCCCCCCCACACCCCCCCCCCCCCCTCTATACACACATACACACACACACACACACCCCCCCCACCCCTGCCCTCAACCAGCATTCTGATTGCTGTCTCACACAACCCCCAGCTCTTCATCCCCGTGTCAGGCTAAGACTAAGTCCGGCTACGCTGAGGGCGTCCACTTTACATGACAGCTGGGCACAGGAAGCCAAAGACTGGCCGACCGTCCGACTCCAGTCTGTGTGTCTCTTCATTCCCAACAGAAGAGCCCCAGTATTAGAGACAAACAGGAAGAAGTTCAGTCTGTGTCTTCATTCTCAACAGAAGAGCCCCAGTATTAGAGACAAACAGGAAGAAGTTCAGTCTGTGTCTTCATTCTCAACAGAAGAGCCCCAGTATTAGAGACAAACAGGAAGAAGTTCAGTCTGTGTGTCTGCATTCACAACAGAAGAGCCCCAGTATTAGAGACAAACAGGAAGAAGTTCAGTCTGTGTGTCTGCATTCACAACAGAAGAGCCCCAGTATTAGAGACAAACAGGAAGAAGTTCAGTCTGTGTGTCTCTTCATTCCCAACAGAAGAGCCCCAGTATTAGAGACAAACAGGAAGAAGTTCAGTCTGTGTGTCTCTTCATTCTCAACAGAAGAGCCCCAGTATTAGAGACAAACAGGAAGAAGTCCAGTCTGTGTGTCTGCATTCACAACAGAAGAGCCCCAGTATTAGAGACAAACAGGAAGAAGTTCAGTCTGTGTCTGCATTCCCAACAGAAGAGCCCCAGTATTAGAGACAAACAGGAAGAAGTTCAGTGTGTGTGTCTCTTCATTCTCAACAGAAGAGCCCCAGTATTAGAGACAAACAGGAAGAAGTTCAGTCTGTGTGTCTCTTCATTCCCAACAGAAGAGCCCCAGTATTAGAGACAAACAGGAAGAAGTTCAGTCTGTGTGTCTTCATTCCCAACAGAAGAGCCCCAGTATTAGAGACAAACAGGAAGAAGTTCAGTCTGTGTGTCTCTTCATTCACAACAGAAGAGCCCCAGTATTAGAGACAAACAGGAAGAAGGAGAGAGTCTTGCCAAGAGGGCACTACAAACAGCACAGTCACCTCAAGTTAAGGCCTTTTGAGTGATCATTACAAAAAATACACACTTTTAAATTACAATATTTTAAGGTCTAACAATAACAACAGCAGCAGCTTAATAATAATGATAATGATCATTTTAAAATGATCTAGCAAAAATACTATACTTGCTATAAAACGTATTTTATTTGTTTGTTAGAGTATTTAGATATCCTACTGCATAATTAGAGTATTAGATTCTTAGCTGTTATTTTCTGTAGCTTGATGAGAGCTGTGAGACTATGAGACCGTGTGCTGGTTCTGAGGGAACTGTGAGGAATGATCTAGCACAAATACTATATTAGATATTAAACTTATTTGATTTGTTTGTTAGAGTATTTAGATATCCCACTGTGAGGATCCTACTGTGAGGAATGCTGTCAAGAGTGACTCTTTAGGCAGGGCCCATCCAGATCCCTGCTTTGATGTGGGACAGGGGACGGGCTTACGTAAGAGGTGCACTCCACAGCTGAAGTCATTGTGTTGACACCACAAGGGATCACTACAGAAAACATTCACTTACATGACAGGTACAGAGAGAGAGAGAGAGAGAGAGAGAGATAGAGAGAGCACGCGAGAGAGAGAGAGAGAGAGAGGGAGAGAGAGAGAGAGAGAGGGATATAGAGAGAGAGAGAGAGAGAGAGAGAGAGGGATATATATATATATATGGGCCATTCTACCGAATTCGTGTAATATGCAGTCCCTCAACAATAAAAACTATTTAAAAAACAATTAGGTATCTAGGCATAGATATTTAATTAGAACATGTTATGGTCTATATAAACCCAATGCATTACATGAGATAGTGATATGCTAAATATATACAAAATCATCATTTATAGGGTACTTTCTATTGGGAAGTAGCTGTCCCCAACCCTGACATCTAAATTTCAATGCCTTTAAATAACACTTTTAAATTTTTTTAGATTTTTTTCAATTATTTAATTTCAAAGATCTTTATGATTGGGTTGAAACAGAACTTGGAATATTTAGATTTATTGTGGGTTTAATTTTTAAATCAATTTACTATACTCAAAAAATCATGTCCCTAGTTTTCATGTCACTACCGAAACACAAGAGTTTTAGTCCATTGGCTGAGCCTGTGTTTTAGCCACGACTCTGCATTTTTGACCATGCAGTGACACTGCATCTCTGTCCCTCATGGTTGAATGGTAAGTAGCTAAATCCCATAGTTTTTATATAAATGTGTTCCAAAGTCTGAAAATCGACGTGTAACCTTAAGAATTGTCACTACCGAAACGCATGTTTTCTTCAATTAAGTAAACCTTTTGGGGTTTCATGGAAAATCTTATGTTTGTATGTGTGTTCACCTCTTCAAAGATGTGTTTGAAAGCCGTGTGCTTGCTAGAATTCTTTATTTATGCTTAAAGTTAGCTAGAATTGTCACTACCGAAACAGTCACTACCGAAACATATGGTAGTGACCAGATGATTTGGGTAGTGACAAAATGAAATGGTAAGTAGTTCAATCCCATAATTTTTAAATAAATGTGTTGTGTGGACTAAAGGGCGGCCCAGAGCACCTTTTGGATGATTTTGGGAGAAAAATGAACATCCATCCAACAGTGCAGTCACTACCGAAACATTGCAGTCACTACCGAAACAGATAAATTGAACTTGAAAATTTGGTAAAAAATTCATTTCTATGGATTTCATTGTGAAAACCTTCAAGAAATATTTGTAAAAATACACTTTAGAGAAGGGAAGGAAACACAATCTGAACAGGTCAATAATAATACTTTTTTGCTATAGTAAATGTGATGTTTCGGTAGTGACAATTTTTGGAAGAGGAAAAACATTCCGACACATTCTGAAAATACAATATAAAACTTGACTGTTCTTTTACTAGATATGTGTACTTTAGATATGGTACAATATACATACGGACAAAGTTTTGGGAATAAACCATAAAAAAATTCAAAATATATCGACATGACTTTGCATCAATTCGGTAGAATGGCCCATATATATATAGAGAGAGAGAGAGAGAGAGAGAGAGAGAGAGAGAGAGAGAGAGAGAGAGAGAGAGAGGTTGTTGTGAATAATCAGATAGCTATCAGACCAATGGCAGTTGCAGCTACATCAGCTAGATGCAGTGCTGGTTATTATATTTGAGGAGCTGCTAATTGTGTCTTTGTGCTCACCTGTTGAGCCTCGTTTGGCAAATGTTGTTTCTATACACAGAGCTTACACAGAGGCCATCTTATTTAGGTACTCTTAGTCCCCTTTATCCTAACCCCAGACTTCCTGTATGTCATGGGCCGGGTTAGCGGCCGTTCCAGTCTCTACTTCCAGAGGTTTCGGGTGAGTGTTGTTGTGACACTCATGGGTTAATTCTATGATCTCAAAATGTCTACGGTCACAAAAGCATTCACAAAGATAATGTGTATGAGATCTGTTTAGTCAGTTGAAAGATAGTCCCTGTTTAAGGGAGTTGCTGTTCATTTGACGAGGATTCGGCGTGGGAAATCGAGGACAGTCTCATCTTCATGTATTGGGTGTGAGCAGTATTAAAGATTGGTCAAAAGGAATGACCTGAAATGCCACCCAATTACATATTAGCCTGTCGAATTGATCTTGGAATCATGGATTGCTAGCGTGCGTCTGCCGTTGCTTGTCGATATGTATTACTGAACAGGAATAAAACATGTTTCAGTGCAGCACAGAATTGCTGCGTAGTTCAGTTCGTATCTTTTTTTTAAGATGGCTGTATGAGCCATTAGATAGTTTTTAATTGCTGGTTTGTGTCTTTTTGTTTTGTCCAGATGGCTGCAGTACAGTGAACTTGGTATATTATAGCACATAAACAGATTACTTAACAGGTGGGTGGAGGTTTGAAGGCTGTTTAAGTTATTGTGATATCTTTATTTTTTTATTTTTTTTTGTGAAGTGCTTATGTCGCTAAATAAACCCCACACAGGAACAGATGGATGTTTAAGGGTGTATGGCCGTGTTGCACAGGCAGGTGGGCACTCTGATTTTATTCTGCAAACTGCTATGAGGAACCCAGAACATGGATCATACACTAAACATTTCATTAGTTAGAGGCTTCTCAAAACACGGCCCACTGACCATCTGCATAATGAAATGACCGTGATTAAATCAATAACGCTCGGTGAAGGGGAAAAATGTTTCTATTGTCTTTGATTTAGCATTGAGAGTGTACCCGGCAGATTGTTTCGTATGAGCGCCATAAACACACTCCGA
Organism: Sprattus sprattus; assembly: GCF_963457725.1. Taxonomy (NCBI): domain Eukaryota; kingdom Metazoa; phylum Chordata; class Actinopteri; order Clupeiformes; family Clupeidae; genus Sprattus; species Sprattus sprattus. The sequence continues at coordinate 73,851,777 of NC_137920.1, forward strand.
CGGACGAAACGCCGGCCGCCAATCCTGAGCTCCGGATCCGCAACATAAACCTTTCAGCTCGGAGCATAGCTCGTTTGTCATTCCCCTCCCGTCGTCAGAGTATATTTTATTCATGAGCCTTTAAAAACGACTGTGGTGGATAAACGAATCCTCTTATGAGCGCTTGATAATCACGATCAACTACTGAAATTAAACGTGAGCTGCCGTTTTGTTTGAGTGTGTGTGTGTGTGTGTATGGTAAAAGAAAGCCACAAAAAAAAGAGCAGGATTTAAAAATGCTTGATATTCTCTTTTTAATCAATCAGAATTTATACTAATTCATAGATGAGCCCGTGAATACAGAATACAAGCTGGATGATTTGATAGTAGTTGCAGAATCATTAAGACCCCGATAAAAATAATACTAATAGCACAATATTAACATAGCTCGCTGATATTTCTCTTATTTACTCATATGCTTAAGTTAAGCACTACTTACTCCAGACAGGCATATAAGTGCTGAAATGCATGAAAACTTCACACAGCTATAGATAAACCTCACAGTGAAGTTGGCTGCCATTTTGTAAGACCTACAAAAATGCAGATCTTTGTCTGTGAGGATGAGGAGAGGTTACCGGAGGTGGCAAAAGGGGGCTTCTAATTGAAGTGGCCTTCAGGGGGAGGGGGGGGGGGATTATGTCGGCTTTGTTACCCCTTCGGAGGAGAGCTTCCCCTGAGGCTGGCACGCTGGGGTCAGAGGTTACGAGTTTAATCCGCCCCACGGCTCCGCTGGTGCCAAGGCCTAATCACGCACGATGAGGTGGCTCTGTGTGTGTGTGTGTGTGTGTGTGTGTGTGTGTGTGTGTGTAGGGGGGTGTCTGACCAGCAGGCACAGGCCCCAAGATTGAAAGAGGAAACCCAAGTCAGATTCGCAGCACAGATTGCCAATGCTGTATCTGATCTGATCTGAATCTGTTATACTATCTGATCTGAGTTTCTTCTTTGGAGTTCCTCCACGGAATCAGAGCAAGAGGCAGGGTGCTGTATTTATGGATCGCTTCAGTGAATTATAGCGGTGAGGCCTCTCTGTGTGTTACTGCAGCTTTTCACCCAGTCGTGTGTTGGAGACGGCTGCTGCTGGTAGTTTATGAGTGGCCAGCGTGACCAGAATTGAAATGAAATGAAATGAAATGAATTGTAATGGCCTGGGGGGGGGGGGGGGGGGTGGGGGGTGGTGGGCCTCCTTGTTTTCTGCATTGATGAGCTGGAGTGCCAGACCAGTGAAGTAATAATAATAATAATAATAATAATAACTTTTATTTATAATGCGCTTTTCAATGACCCAAAGTCGCAAGTACGTATGGTGTCATAAGATGCGATAGGCTTGAGATGATATGGTAGATACTACGACCCTGTTAGGAGGTATTGTGACCATAAGTATGGTCTAATGCTATAGATTACTAATGCCCATAGGACATATACAGATTGCTTGAGTAAGATAACGAACGCTTAAGAAAATTAGATAATGTAGTTATGATGTTGAATTTTAAAGGCAATTCTCTGAGGAGAATGGATTGTTATGCTTTTAGATTTGAAAGGTAGATTGTCACAACAGTGACTCAAACGGCTTCAGTAACTGTGCCGTGATGCTCTTAAAGTAAGGTTTGTGCTCAAATGAAAAATACCCTGTCAACTCTCGGAGATGGCTTCCAGAGATGGCTGCCGTTGGTTGCATCGAGGCCAGGAGAAGTGAACACGTGTGGTCTGGTGTGGTTAGCAGAGGTTATTGTTTATTGACCTGTGGTGTAAATGTGAAACAGTCTTAATGTGGCATGTCTGTTCAGGAAATACAAATGGACATGGGCTATTGGAACTGAAACTAAATAAAAACATATATAGCCTTCTGAAGTACAGTACATTACAGTACTGTACATCATGTTGTAACATATATAAGCTGGGAAGGGTAGCAACAGTGGCACGGCAGTAGCACATCCTGAATTGTAGGAATTATAATTTGAATATTTGAATATTAACCAAAATAATTGTCAGTATTTTTCATTATTTTTCTAACGAGACACTGCAGGCAGGCAGGATGTGTAGCTGGCAGTTAAAGTAATCACGACGCCTACACACACAGACACACACACACAGACTTACAGGCCTGGCATTTAAAGTAATCACAACGCTAACACACACACACAGTACTGACTTCCAGGCCCGATCTGATGAGCTGACTCTGGGACAGTGTGTGGCTGGGATCGGGGGACACAGGCTGGCTGCAGCAGCCGTCTAGGGAGGCGTCATTAAGAGGCTGCTGCGGGTAGGCCACCCACTGAAGGCGGCTGGTCTGGTCGTATCCACTGGTTTTGTTGTGGGGCCCTCTTTCATTAGTGGGGCCACATTAATCAGACTGGACTGGAGGCGCCCTCCCACTGGGGTGACTTTGTGGTGACATTAGCTCTGTAATTCAAGCCTAATGGCCATCTATCCTCCCCCAAAGAGTTAGACAGCTCCCACACATGCTGTCTGTGTGTGTGTGTGAATGTGTCTATGTGTGTGTGTGTGTGTGTGTGTGTGTGTGTGTGAGTGTGTGTGTGTGAGTGTGTCTATGTGTGTGTGTGTGTGTGTGTGTGTGTGTGTGTGTGTGTGTGTGTGTGTGTGTGTGTGTGTGTGTGTGTGTGTGAGTGTGTGTGTGAGTGTGAGTGTGAGTGTGAGTGTGTGTGTGTGTGTGTGTGTGTGTGTGTGTGTGTGTGTGTGTGTGTGTGTGTGTATGAGAGACAGGAGATAAAGAGTGAGTGAAAGCAACCCTCCCACAGTAGATATCCCCAGGTGAACAGACTTCCCCACAGTCCTCCACACCCACTTGCCTTGTCTATCAGCAGAGTGTGTTTTGACATGAGAGCCTCTCTAAGAGGCTCAGGACAACCTTGAGATATTGAGATATGAGTTGTGCTCGACAGAGACGTCCCTCAACGGATATTTTACAGCTCACAGAACTTTCACTCCGCACCTGTACATCAAAACAAACAAGGCCTGCATCCTACACCCCCTTGGCTGAAGTAAAACAACCAACCGTCAGTCCCAGTCTCACTCCTGCAGACAGCCACCGGCAATCCCTTCTGTAGGCACAGTATAGCCGGAGGGAGGGTACGCGCTATGCATTACTTTTATCCTTTGCTTTTATAGAAATCAGAGATGGTGATGAGGTTTGCTAAGGCTCGACCTGTGGAGACACAGCCTTGGTGTGCGTATTGGGGATATGTAAAAAAAAATTACTGATCGTTTGCGGCGCCTCTGCCGTTCTTCATTCATTATTTAAATATTTCCAAGCCTTCATGTTCAAATATTAAATTCTGAAGTAGGCCCAGAACACATTTTAGGAAGGAGGAAAAAAAAAAAAAAAAAAGTTTGGAGTTGAATTAGGGGTAGTGAACTTCCAGACACTTTTGATGTGTTTTTTTAAATTATTTTTTTAAGATAAAGTTACGAGTAAGAAAACTTTCTGTCTTTTGCAAGGGGGGGAGGGTGATAGGTCAACCTATAGTAGACTTTTCTTTGAGTTGAGCCGACGTGTGAATTCGGGGCATCTGTTTTCAAAGTCAACATATGAAAGCAAGCGCGCGAGCGAGCGAGCGAGCGAGAGAGAGAGAGAGAGGCTCAAACGTGTGCCTTAGGGTAGCGACTTCACCACATGGACCTGTCTGCCTGTGACCCCACTCAGACCAAACAGCACATGAATTATTCACGCCTCGGAGTCTGTCTGCCTCTTTCACCGCGGCCAGATTAAGCAAAGATGCTCTCAGTGCTGGTTGAGCCACCAGCAGTATTCTGTGGGATTAGACAAGCACTAACTCGCCCTCCTTATTTCACTGACAGCTGCTTGTGGTAAATGCGATGCTGCATGTGGTGAATGCGCTGATGCCGCTAGTGAATGCGCTCCTGCACGCTGGTGGATGCGCTGCTGCATGTGGTAAATGCGGTGCTGTTTGTGGTGAATGCAATGCTGCTCGCTGGTGAATGCGCCGCTGTCTTTGCCTGGGTTTCTGCGGTTTTAAAACTGGACCGCTGACAGTCTTTTTCACAGGGCGTCTGTTTGGTGTATTACATGAAATAGTCGAGAGCCACACTGCAAAGAGCGCTCTTCATAAACTGGACCCTGACCCACACCGCGTGCGCCGCTCACTTTAGGGCGTCAGTGCCGATTGGAAATGTGCAGACTGGAATGACTATTGACTGGTGTTCAATCTGGACGCTATGGACTCCGCCAGATTAGATTAATAGACGTGGTGGTGCAGAAGAATCCGATAAATAGCAATAAAATGAAAATCTAGATTGGTGGTCTGACCGGTGGCATGTAACCTTGCAGGGCTTAGAAGGGCGACTGGAGGTCAGTCTGCTTCTGAGCTGAATGGCACACTACTTAACACTGATAGTGATCGTTCTGTTTGTGGAGACTGTTGTGTGTGTGTATGTGTATGTGTGTGTGTGTGTGTGTGTATAGGAGAGATTGAGGGAATTTAGACAGACTGTGCCCGTGCATTTCTTCTGTTTCAATGTTGATACAAATTATTGACATTTTCAAGAACCTAACCACACTGCTCTCCCTCTCCCTCCATCCCTCTCTCTCTCTCTCCCCCTCCATCCCTTTCTCCCTCTCTCTCCCTCCCTCCCTCCATCTCTCCAGTCCTGCGTGATGATTTCCGTCAGAGCCCGAGCGATGTGGTGGTGGCGGCGGGCGAGCCGGCGGTGATGGAGTGCATCCCGCCCCGCGGCCACCCCGAGCCCACCATCTCCTGGAAGAAGAACAACGTGCGCGTCAACGACAAGGAGGAGAGGATCACGGTGAGTCTCCCGTCCGCGCCGTGCCCTCCGAGCTCGCACCCGTCATGTCCAATCTGTCTCTCGGCGCGGCTTTGAGTCTGAAAGGGCAAAAGGATCATGTTGAGTCAGCTACATCCAGGGCATAGAAAAGAGTGCAGGGGACACAAACGCTGTTATTCTGTAGTTATAGCTTCCTACTTCGATAGGATGCTTGGCACTACTCAGCAACCTACATGCAGCCTAAATAATTAGATTGACACAAACGCTGTTATTCTGTGGTTATAGCTTCCTACTTCGATAGGATGCTTGGCACTACTCAGCAACCTACATGCAGCCTAAATAATTAGATGGACACAAACGCTGTTATTCTGTAGTTATAGCTTCCTACTTCGATAGGATGCTTGGCACTACTCAGCAACCTACATGCAGCCTAAATAATTAGATGGACACAAACGCTGTTATTCTGTAGTTATAGCTTCCTACTTCGATAGGATGCTTGGCACTACTCAGCAACCTACATGCAGCCTAAATAATTAGATTGACACAAACGCCGTTATTCTGTAGTTATAGCTTCTTACTTCGATAGGATGCTTGGCACTACTCAGCAATTTACATGCAGCCTAAATAATTAAATGTTGATTACATGGTAATGGAATGGCCATATATTGAAAACATCCCACAAACACCCAAGTGGAGTAAAGATCGGTTAATTCAATCCATTCCTCTGCTGAGTGTGGCTGTTTTCTACTGATCTGTGATCAGCTTTCTCTGTCCCCCAAGAGCTCTAATAAGTCACTCACAGTTTATGACTCTGATGTACTGTATTTACAACGCACATGATAAACGCTTCTCTGAAATATGGCATATCCAGTATATTTCTGACGCAGGTTTTTCTCATGTTGGTGTGGTGGTTTTCAGGAAGAGGGGGCCTGTGTTGGACGACAGTGGGAGATGTGGGATTGCACTGCTGGTCACAGGCGTGGGGCTCGGCACTGATTGGTTTGTTTTCTTTCTTCCGTTGATTGCTTCCAGGTCCGTGGTGGGAAGCTGATGATCTCCAACACGCGGAAGAGTGACGCAGGGATGTACGTGTGTGTGGGAACAAACATGGTGGGCGAGAGGGACAGCGACCCTGCGGAGCTGGTGGTTTTCGGTGAGTTGTCGTCTCTCTCTCTATATATCTCTCTCTCTCTCTTTCTCTCTCTCTCTCTCCCTCTCTCTCTCTATCTCTCTCTCTCTCTCCCTCTCTCTCTCTATCTCTCTCTATCTCTCTTTATCTCTCTGTATCTCAGTTCATTTTCCAATAAACTCTGTTGGCATGTGACAAATACACATATTTGCATTGCCAAAGCAAATTGCTGCTACTAATGATAGAAAGATGCTAATAATCTCTCTTTTCCTTGTATTCTCTCTCTCTTCTCTCTAACTTTCTTCGTCCTTTTTTATTGCTATTGGCATTGGCAGCAGAAACACATCCATATTCATGTCACCAAAGCTTTGCCAAGACCCCACTAGCCAGTATATCTAAGTCTCTGCAGCAGCAGCTACTAGTTGTATCTCTCTCTTTCTCTCTCTCTCTCTCTCTCTCTCCCTCTCTCTGTCTCTCTCTCTCCCTCTCCCTCTCTCTTTCTCTCTCTCTCTCTCCCTCTGCCTCTCTCTCCCTCTCTCTTTCTCTCTCTCTCTCTCCCTCTCTCTCCCTCCCTCTCTCTCTCTCACTCTATCTCTCTTTCCCTCTCCCTCTCTCTCTCTCTCTCTCTCTCATCCTCATGTGAGCATTCCCGTGTAAGCCTGTGTCATTTTCTCCTCCATTAGAGCGTCCCATGTTTGTACGCAGACCAGTGAACCAGGCAGTGCTGGCGGATGACACTGTGGACTTCCTGTGCGAGGTGCAGGGCGACCCCACCCCTACCGTACGCTGGCGCAAAGAGGAGGGGGACCTGCCCCGTGGGAGGTATGACAAGACAGACCACTCCGACCAATGGTCTGACAGAATGAGATTGGGTTCGGCCAATCAGGGATTTGCAGAGCAAAACAGTGAGTGGTGCTCCGTTCTATGTGTCTCCGGCAGATCCGAGATCAGGAGCGACAGCAGCCTGCGTCTGACTAACGTGCGAGCGGAGGACGAGGGCACGTACACCTGCGTGTCTGAGAACAGCGTGGGGAAGACAGAGGCCACCGGAATACTCCAGGTCCATGGTAAGAGCTCACAAAACACACATGGTCTACGCCCACCCACAACACTGAAAGAGGTATATTTCTCTCATCAGTATATATAAATGAATTGTATCAGTGGGCTTTTAATTCATGCATGAGCATGCCTCACTGTGCTGCAAAGCTCTTTGTTTAGTTCCACTCTAACCGGCACACTGTCACATCAAATGTCACTCCCTATTTTTATCCGCGTAAGCCAAGATGGCACCTTGAAGCCGTGATCCACTCTCCGTAATGGTATAGGCCCTCGATATTAATGCACAGTTGGAGCGTTACGCACACATAATGAGAACTGATGCCAAGATTTTTTTAGGTTTTTTTTGGGATCGCGTCCCACTGGAGATGATTCTTTGTGACAGCTGTTTGGGGATGATTTAGCTGGTGGAGTGGCCTTGCAATATTAATGGGCCACAGTGTGTGTGCAGAGTGTGTGTGTGTGTGTGCAGTCTCTGATGAGGCTCACATCCCTCTCCTCTATGCCTTCTTACAGTAATCACCATTCCCCACCACCACGCAGCTCTGCATGTTAACACACACCCCACCTGCCGCACTCACGGTCAAGCCGGCCATTTTGACTCTATGAACGTCCCTTTGCTTTCGGTCGTGTGTGTTTTTGGTTTTCTTGCAAACTCATTCCATCCCATCTCATGTACTCATGTTTTTTTTCTTCTTGTTTTTCTCTCTGTCTCATTCTCTCTCTCTCTCTCCCTCCTTCTCCCTCCCTCCATCCCTCCATCTCTCCATCTCTCCTTTGCCATCATCATTCTAGTGGGCTCATCTCGTAAGTAATCATTTCATCTCATCTTATGCTCAGTGTGTGTTGTGTGCATGTTGAGGGTAAGTTGTGTGTGTGTGTGTGTGCCTGTGTGTGTGTGTGCGTGTGTTTGTGTGTACGGGGAAGATTGTACTGAATGTAATCACTTATGACAAGGTCGTGCCTTTTTTCTTCTCTGGGTTGGTGCCAAGGTGGGGGGGGCGGGGGCTGGGGCTGATGGGGGGGGGGGGTTGAGGATTTCAGCGATCAATTGTGATTGGCAGCCCACTTGAGGGGATCATCAGGAAGATGAAAGTGGCACAGAGATCAACCCTGTAGTCGTGTTAGTCAGGAAATCAGTCAGTGTACGTCGTGACTAATAATGCGCGGAGGCGAGTGGACCCGGCAGCATTCACTTCTGCACGACACGGTCACCTTAAACAACTGGCAGTCGGCAGCGCACTAAAGTACATTGGACTCGGGGGCGCTGTTGTTAAAGGACAGTAGTCAGTCATGGATGTCGTCAGCTGTAGGGGCCAGCGGTTAATTTACTCTTGGCTCCGTATCTGTGGAGGAGCAGGAGTGACCTCCAGGTATTAAGCGGTGACCCTGACGCACAGAAGTGACTGCAGAGCGAGGCAGGCGAGGCAGGCGAGGCAGAGCGAGGCAGGTCATAAATACAGGCGAGGAAGTGGAGGTGAGGGTCAGGAGCTGTCTCCCGACACAGTCAACGGCCTTCGCTGAAGAAGGTGAAGAGCCCGGGGAACAAAAGAAGCAGGAGCTTTAGTGGAGTCTTTTCAGACCTGTGTTAGGTTTTTAGCCTTGTGAGTGAGGCAGTTAGTGCTCTCTCTCTCTCTTTCTCTCTCTCTTTCTTTCTCCCTCTCCCTGTTTCTCTCTCTCTGTCTCTCCCTCCCTCCTCCTGTTTCTCTCTCTCTCACTCTCCCCCGTCTGTCTCTTCCCCCCTTTCTCTCCCTCTCTCTCTCTCCCTCTCTTTCATTCTCTTTTCCTCTCTCTCTCTCTGTATCTCTCCCTCTCCCTGTTTCTCTCTCTCTCTGTATCTCTCCCTCTCCCTGTTTCTCTCTCTCTGTCTCTCTCTCCTTCTCCCTGTTTCTCTCTCTCTCACTCTCCCCTCTCTGTCTCTTCCCCCCTTTCTCTCCCTCTCTCTCTCTCCCTCTCTTTCATTCTCTTTTCCTCTCTTTCTCTCTCTCTCTCCCTCTCCCTGTTTCTCTCTCTCTGTCTCTCTCTCCCTCCTCCTGTTTCTCTCTCTCTGTCTCTGTCTCTCTCTCTCCCTGTTTCTCTCTCTATCTCCCTCTCCCTGTTTCTCTCTCTCTCTCTCACTCTCCCTGTTTCTCTCTCTCTGTCTCTCTCTCCCTCTCCCTGTTTCTCTCTCTCTCTCACTCTCCGCTGTCTGTCTCTTCCCCCCTCTATCTCCCTCTCTCTCTCCCCCTCTCTTTCTCCCCCCTCTCTCTCCCTCTCTCTCACTCTCTCTCCCTCTCTTTCTCCCCCCCCTCTCTCCCTCTCTCTCACTCTCTCTCCCTTCTCTCTCTCCCTCTCTCTCTCCCTCTCTCTCTCTCCCTCTCGTTCTCCCCCTCTCTCTCCCTCTCTCTCTCCCTCTCTCTCTCTCCCTCTCGTTCTCCCCCTCTCTCTCCCTCTCTCTCTCTCCCTCTCTTTCTTCCCCCTCTCTCCCCCTCTCTCTCCCTCTCTCTCACTCTCTCTCCCTTCTCTCTCTCCCTCTCTCTCTCCCTCTCTCTCTCTCCCTCTCGTTCTCCCCCTCTCTCTCCCTCTCTCTCTCTCCCTCTCTTTCTTCCCCCTCTCTCCCCCTCTCTCTCCCTCTCTCTCACTCTCTCTTTCTCTCTCTCTCTATTACCTTCTCCATTCATTCTTTAGCACTCTTTCCGCCTCTCATGTCTTCTCCCAGTCTTCTCTATCTGTCTGGTTGCTGTGTTATGACAGTTGGGTCATCGTGAGTCCTAATTGGGTTTTAATGGCTGTGTGTACTGAATAGTTTAGATGATAGACTTAGACGACACCAACATCTGGGACTGCAGGAAGACACATTTGAATAGAACAGAAAGAGAGAGAGAGCGAGAGAGAGACAGTGTGTGAGAGAGAAAGAGAGAGGGAGGAAGAGAGAGGGAGAAAGAGAGAGACAGTGTGTGTGGGAGAGAAAGAGAGAGAGAGAGAGTGTGATAGAGCGAGAGACAGAGTGTGTGTGAGAGAGAAAGAGAGAGGTAGAAAGAGAGCGAGAGAGAGAGAGAGAGAGAGAGAGAGAGAGAGAGAGATTCAAATTAATATCCAATTTGACCCAAGAGGGGCTGTGTTTTTTGGAGAATTTGTCTGTAGTGAGGCAGTTGTATGGCCATACTGGCTATCAGCAGTCGACTTCCTGTCTAATAATGCTAATAATGTCTAAAGGCTGGGACTGTAGGTCTGGCATGGCACCATTTTAAAAAGACGACTTAGCATCACGGCTTCATGTTTATAATTAGGAGTGCAACACTCACAAAATGTGGATCTGATACTTCTATCATTGTGATCTATGTGTTAACACAGCAGTCGGGATACTACTGTTAAGGGACTGCAGTATCTGCTTTGACGCTCAGCTTTGATTCCCATTATTATCCATTTCAAAGCCAATTTTTGCACATCTTAAAATGTGTCTAACTATAACACATCTGTGGGGTTCATGCAAGCCTACGAGCTATGTGTACACATTTAAAATGACAAAGTAGCCATGTTTGATTAAGTTAAATATGTTGTGCTTAAATAATTAGCAAGAACACAGCACGTTTAGCTGTAGTGTTGTCTCACATGGAATGTCTAACAGCTGGACTTGGTCTGTAACTGCCAGAGTAGCTCATTTAGCTCCTGTGGAGAGGCATACAGTGGGCGGATAGCTTCACGATGCAATTGCTTACTGCCCACACAGCACCTTATTTCCAGAACCAATCTGGACTTGATCCAGAGTATTTCTGTTGTAGAATTAGCTGCTAACGGTGTGTGTGTGTGAGCCACCATGAGCCTCTCCATCCTCTCCATCCCTGTGCTGGCTCTCTTCTCCTTCTCTCCTCTCCTCTCCTCCTCTCCTCTCCTCCTCTCCTCTGTCTCTCCTCTCCTCTCCTCCTCTCCTCTGTCTCTCCTCTCCTCCTCTCCTCCTCTCCTCCTCTCCTCTCCTCTCCTCCTCTCCTCTGTCTCTCCTCTCCTCTGTCTCTCCTCTCCTCCTCTCCTCTCCTCTCCTCCTCTCCTCTGTCTCTCCTCTCCTCTCCTCCTCTCCTCTGTCTCTCCTCTCCTCCTCTCCTCTCCTCTCCTCCTCTCCTCTGTCTCTCCTCTCCTCCTCTCCTCTCCTCTCCTCCTCTCCTCTGTCTCTCCTCTCCTCCTCTCCTCTGTCTCTCCTCTCCTCTCCTCCTCTCCTCTGTCTCTCCTCTCCTCCTCTCCTCTCCTCTCCTCCTCTCCTCTGTCTCTCCTCTCCTCTGTCTCTCCTCTCCTCTCTCCTCTCCTCTGTCTCTCCTCTCCTCTCCTCCTCTCCTCTGGCTCTCCTCTCCTCCTCTCCTCTGTCTCTCCTCTCCTCTCCTCCTCTCCTCTCCTCTGTCTCTCCTCTCCTCTCCTCTCCTCCTCTCCTCTCCTCTCCTCCTCTCCTCTCCTCTGTCTCTCCTCTCCTCTCCTCCTCTCCTCTCCTCTCCTCCTCTCCTCTCCTCTGTCTCTCCTCTACTCTCCTCTCCTCTGTCTCTCCTCTCCTCCTCTCCTCTGTCTCTCCTCTCCTCTGTCTCTCCTCTCCTCTCCTCCTCTCCTCTCCTCTGTCTCTCCTCTCCTCTCCTCTGTCTCTCCTCTCCTCCTCTCCTCTGTCTCTCCTCTCCTCTCCTCCTCTCCTCTCCTCTGTCTCTCCTCTCCTCCTCTCCTCTCCTCTCCTCTCCTCTCCTCTCCTCCTCTCCTCTGTCTCTCCTCTCCTCTCCTCCTCTCCTCTCCTCTCCTCTGTCTCTCCTCTCCTCTGTCTCTCCTCTCCTCCTCTCCTCTCCTCTGTCTCTCCTCTCCTCTGTCTCCTCTGTCTCTCCTCTCCTCCTCTCCTCTGTCTCTCCTCTCCTCCTCTCCTCTCCTCTGTCTCTCCTCTCCTCTGTCTCTCCTCTCCTCTGTCTCTCCTCTCCTCTCCTCCTCTCCTCTCCTCTGTCTCTCCTCTCTCTCCTCTCCTCTCCTCTCCTCCTCTCCTCTGTCTCTCCTCTCCTCTGTCCCCTCCTGTAGATGCTTAATGTTTTATTTCCCGTGTCCTCCTACACTCCCAGCGGATGAAGCCTACTGCTGTGCTGAAAGATTCCCTTCAGTAGCAATTATTCACTGTCACCTAGGGCTGAGAGCGGCATGACTTCAGTGCTGTCGCTGCCTATTTATCATCATTTATGTGTAGCGCTGCGGCTAGCGAATCGAGATTACACAGAAACTAATCAGAGGAATCGCATGTAGGTGTGTGTGGATCACACAGGTTGTACCGTTAGTTACGTATGATCCGTCTTGGAACACAGGTTATTGGACATCGCAAGACCTCTTGTTATGATGGTGGTGTCGCTTACATAAAATGAGAGGTATTCCGGGGGGCAATCAGGTTTAATATTTCACAGCTCTGTTGCATCAGGAAGGGACTGAGGGCGTGATGGGATCAATAAGGACGTGGCCCCTGCGGATGGATGCTCTGGGCTGGGGAATTGGATTCATTAGGGCCTCCTGGTATGCTGTGTGGGTGTTGTGTGTCGCGTGGTGGTCCACATTATAGACTGGCAGGATGTGCTACTGCCCTGGCCTGCGGGCCAAGGGGGCCTGAGGGCTGCTTAACCCCAGCACTCTGACCTCATGGCCCCTCTCATGTGGACCTCACGGCCCTCCCTCCTCCTCCTCCCTCCTCCTCCACCTCCTCCACCTCCTCCTCCTTCTCATCCTTTAAGCTCTTTCAGCTCAACAAGAGGCCTCTTAGCAAGTCAACAGGATCACCTAGAAGATAGCGGAGTAATAGAGAGGAGATAGCGGAGTGAGAGAGCAGCTTTGTAAGTCTGGTGTGGTGGGGTGCGGCTGGATCCGCGCCTCATTCAGACCAGATCGGGTTTCAGTTCCAGACCGGGTCAACACTCAGCGGCCATCTTCAAAGCGATATTCGTAGGCTAAACTCGTGAGAGATTACAAAACTGTTTGCCGATATGAATGAGGGGTTTGGTGGAATGCACTGAAATAATAATTATCTAGTAGACAATGACAGAAATAAGTATACTACGTACCTAATAAATGTACATTTTCTAGTAGACAATGACAGAAATAAGTATACCTATAAATGTACATTTTCTAGTAGACAATGACTGAAATAAGTTTACCTATAAATACCTAGAATAACACAAACGTGTCAATTCAACATGATTTAAATGCAGAGACGGAAAAACAGAAAAGAGGTTTCTTTAATTCCGAGTCTGAAGTGTTTTTCTTGGAGCGGTGTGGGTGACGTGTCGAGGTGCGGTGATGGATGGAGGGGGAGTTGTGAGGGTGGCTGAAGGAGACGTGTGGTTGGGGTGTTAATGTGGGGTGTCAGTGCTCCCTCTTATCACGCCTAGAGGATAGAAGTGTGTGTGTGTGTGTGTGTGTGTGTGTGTGTGTGTGTGTGTGTGTGTGTGTGTGTGTGTGTGTGTGTGTGAGAGTGAAGAAGCAGCACACCGAGAGGACAGAAGTGTGTGTGTGTGTGTGTGTGTGTGTGTGTGTGTGTGTGTGTGTGTGTGTGTGTGTGTGTGTGTGTGTGTGTGTGAGAGTGAAGAAGCAGCACACCGAGAGGACAGAAGTGTGTGTGCGTGTGTGTGTGTGTGTGTGTGTGTGTGTGTGTGTGAGAGAGTGAAGAAGCAGCACACCGAGAGGACAGAAGTGTGTGTGCGTGTGCGTGTGTGTGTGTGTGTGTGTGTGTGTGTGTGTGTGTGTGTGTGTGTGTGTGTGTGTGTGTGTGTGTGTGAGAGTGAAGAAGCAGCACACCGAGAGGACAGAAGTGTGTGCGTGTGTGTGTGTGTGTGTGTGTGTGTGTGTGTGTGAGAGAGTGAAGAAGCAGCACACCGAGAGGACAGAAGGATGAGGAATCAATTAGCTGCCGAAGGTCAGAGGTGACAGGGCAGTGCGTGCACGTGATAAAGGGCAATCAATAATGTTTAGGACAGAAGTGGGGGGGGTTGCTGGAGCATATGTGTGTGTCTGTCTGTGAGTGTGTGAGTGTGTGTGTGAGTGTGTGTGTGTGTGTGTGTGTGTGTGTGTGTGTGTGTGTGTGTTTCTGTCTGACTATGCATCTGCATGTGTGTGCGTGTGTGTGTGTGTGCGTGTGTGTGTGTTTCTGTCTGACTATGCATCTGCATGTGTGTGTTTGTCTGTCTGTCTGTGAGTGTGTGTGTGTGTGTGTGTGTGTGTGTGTGTGTGTTTCTGTCTGACTATGCATCTGCATGTGTGTGCGTGTGTGTGTGTTTCTGTCTGACTATGCATCTGCATGTGTGTGTTTGTGGATGCATAGTCAGACAGAAACACACGTGTGTATTTGTGAAAGCGAGAATGTTAAAGAGAGAGAGTGTGTGTGGTTGTGTGTGTGTGTGTGTGTGTGCGCTAATTAGTGTGTGTGTGTGTGTGTGTGTGTGTGTGTGTGTGTGTGTGTGTGTGTCTGTGTGTGTGTGTGTGTGTGTGTGTGTGTGTGCATGCGATGGCAGCTTATGTTTTTATGCTGGAGACACTTAACCCGTTCCTTCCAGTGACCTGCGAGGATCAGGTCACAAGAGTGCGTCTGCATGTGTGTGTGTGTGTGTGTGTGTGTGTGTGTGTGTGTGTGTGTGTGTGTGTGTGTGTGTGTGGATCAGGTCACAAGAGTGCGCCTCCATCATGGAGGTCCATCCTCTCCCAGATGCTCCTTCTCTGTGTCCCTCCGTGCGGGGCTGCTTGAGGGGGAGATGAGTGTGTGTGTGTGTGTGTGTGTGTGTGTGTGTGTGTGTGTGTGTGTGTGTGTGTGTATGTGTGTGTGCGGGGCTGCTTAAGGGGGAGATAAGTCCACCATGATTACAATATCAATCTTACAGACACCATCGATCACTCACACAGAGGACGCCAGCGCAGGGGCCTGGAGCCCAGACACACACACACACACACACACACACACACACGGGCCCCTGCCTTCTCTGGGTCTGGCATAGCAGTGGGGTCCTCACTGAGAGTCAGAAAGAGAGGGGGAGAGAAAGAGAGAAGGAGAAAGAGAGAAAGAGAGAAAAAGAGAGAAGGAGAGGGAGAGAAAGAGAGAGAAAGAGAGAAGGAGAGGGAGAGAAAGAGAGAAGGAGAAAGAGAGAAAGAGAGAGAAAGAGAGAGGGAGAGAAAGAGATAAAAGAGAGGGAGAGTAAGAGAGAGGGAGAGAAGGATGAAAAGAAAGGCTGTGACGGAGGGGAAAACCACAAGCTTTGAGCCTAGACGGACAAGCGCCCACTCTGGAACTGTCATAACATTGGGTTTCCTCACGGACAAACGGGCCGAGAGAGAGAAAGAGAAGGAGAGAGCCAGGAGCACTGAGCCTTAACAAACAACGGCTCTCCCTGCCCGGGTTTCTAACTGACAAAATGAGAAAAAGATAGATGGACAGATAGGTAGAGATAGAGAGAACGAGAGAGAGAGAGAGAGAGAGAGAGAGAGAGATAGAGAGAACGAGAGAGAGAGAGAGAGAGAGAGAGAGAGAAAGAGAGAGAGAGAGAGAGAGAGAGAGAGACTTTTATTGAGAGAGAGAGAGGCTGCCATGCCAGCCTTATTGAGAGACTGTTAGCCCACCACGTCATACTCATAAAAAACCCTGAGGGGCGATTTTTTCCCGCTGCGGTTCAAGCACCTATTAGTTAAATCTGCCTGGGAGAGAAACTGTATGCTCCAGGTCCTCCACGCTAATCCGCTTGTGCTATCTAACCGGCCGCGCGTGTATTACAGCAGACCAGTGTTGTGTGGGGGTTTGGTGCCCTGTGCTATGCTCATACACAGGGAGAAAAAAAATAAAAATTTAAAAATAAAAGCCAGAACAACAGCTTCTGGAAAAAAAGCGCTTTTGTGTGCCAGGTTTTTCTACTTAACGCTTTGTTGATATTGTCCCTACTGTAAATACTCTTTTTTTTTAATCTTTTGTTTTTGTTAACAAAATCCAAAGTGAACTTCCCTCTCTCTGTGCGTTTGAGGGAGCCAAGCGTTGTCAGAACAGCGGTAAGGGAAGAATGTTCTGCGGGAAATATATAACAAAGCCGAGAAGCTTCTGAGAAGCTCAAAGCCCTGACAGCGTGTTGAGGTTCATTAAGGGCGGGGGTTGTGTGAGACGCTGTGAAGTTGTCGAGTTTCGTTCGGTGGTTTTTGGGGCGCCAGTGCCGAGGGGTCTGCAGGGCCGAAGCTGGAGCTTGACGTTTGGCAGCAGCCGAGGCAGGATACAGTTATTGAATCTGAATCACACACACACGCGGATACACACACACACACACACGCACACACACACGCGCGCGCACACACACACACATACACGTTTGGCAGCAGTGGAGGCAGGTTACAGTTATTGAATCTGAACTACACTCTGAGCGGGTGCCTTGGAGTCTGGCACGTACAAACAGTATCAGAAGTGATGGCTAAGTTTCCTGCTCTTGGGGAAATGCTCACACACACACACTCTTACTCTATCTCTCTCTCTCTCTCACACACACACACACTTCTACTCTATCTCTCTCTCTCTCTCTCTCTCTCTCTCTCACACACACACACACACACACACACACTCTTACTCTCTCTCTCTCTTACTCTCTCAAACATACACAGACACATACATAACTCACACTCACTGTAAACCAACATAGAAACATACACAGACACGCACACACACACATCCACACACACACATAGACACATACACATAACTCACACTCACTGTAAACCAACATAGAAACATACACAGACATACACACACACACACACATCCACACACACACATACACACATACACATAACTCACACTCACTGTAAACCAACATAGAAACATACACAGACACACACACACACACATACACATACAACTCACACTCACTGTAAACCACCATAGAAACATACACAGACACGCACACACACACCCACATCCACACATCCACACACACACATACACATACAACTCACACACATACTGTAAACCACCATAGAAACATACAAGTCTTCACACACAAGTCTGTAAATGGATCCTGACACCGCTGTCGTCCTCAGTTCCTCCCCAGATCGTGGTGCGTCCTCGGGACCAGATCTCAGCCCAGGGTCGCACCGTCACCTTCCTCTGTGGGACGAAGGGCAACCCACCTCCAGCAGTCTTCTGGCAGAAGGAGGGCAGCCAGGTGAGTGTGTCTCTTTCTTTCTGTGTGTGTGTGTGTGGGTGTGTGTGTCTGTGTGTGTGTGTGTGTGCCTGTGTGTGTGTTTGTGTGTATGTGCCTGTTTATGCTTATTTATTTGATTTGTAGTGAGTGTGAGTGTGTGAGTGTGTGTGTGTGTGTGTGTGTGTGTGTGTGTGTGTGTGTGTGTGTGTGTGTGTGTGTGTGTGTGTGTGAGTGTATGTGTCTATGTGTCTATGCGTGTTTATTGTTTTTTGTATATTTGTGTTTATATCTGTTTGTCTGTGTGTGTGTGTAGCATAGGTGGGGTGTGTGTGTGTGTGTTGCTGTCTGCGTGTGTGTGTTGGTATCTGTTTCTGAGCGTATGTATAGGTGTGACCAAACAGACGTGATTAGCTCAGCCCCGTGTGTGATCTCACTGCCCCGGTCTGGGGTGTGAGGCAGGACAGAATGAGCCAGATGCCTTTTATCCATCCGTGCTGTTCATCTGTTTCACACACACACACACACACACACACACACACACACACCATCCATCCGTCCCTGTTTCACACACACACACACACACACATGCCATCCATCCATGCCTGTTTCACACACACACACACACACACACACACACACACACACACACACACACACACACACACACACACACACACACACACACACACACACACACACACACACACACAC
>NC_137920.1:73874605-73877105 GCF_963457725.1 Sprattus sprattus
TGCTTAAACATGAGGCCGAGTGACAGTATATTAAGCTTTCATCCATCCATAAAAGACAGGCTGGGGAGCACTGGCTAGAGCATATAATCACTGTGAGGGTATGTTGGACAATGTCTAAATGTGTGTAGCCTTAACAGGCTGCAGTTCAGTGATCCTGCTGAAGTAAAATCCCATCACAATGATTCTTTAGCGGTGTAGCGAGAAGGCAAAAGGAAAGGAAAATAAAGGTGAGGAGAAAATTAGCAAGCTAGAGGGATACTAGACAGAGAGAGAGTGAGAGAGAGAGAGAGTGAGAGAGAGAGAGAGAGAGAGAGAGAGAGAGAGAGAGAGAGAGACAGAGTGAGAGAGAGAGAGAGACAGAGTGAGAGACAGAGTGTGAGAGAGAGAGAGAGAGGGAGAAGGAGAGGGAGATAGAGACTGAGGAGAAGCATACAGGGCAGACCTTCCTTTTTCAACAGTTGAAGTCCTTGGTAAACTGGAAGAACATTTGGAAACATGAATGAAATCAACCAGATAAATGTCCTTCTTTCTTTCTTTTTTTTTTTTCTTTCTTCACTTGAAATGTATTTGAAAGTTACACCATCCCTCGTTTCTTTTTTTTCTATCGTTCCTCCCTCATTTACTTATTCTCTGTTACCTAGCGTTACGAAGTGCTTAATGTCCGCTGACACAGAACAGCATAGCCTCGTCATAGTTAGCATGAAGGCAGCATAGTCCCCAGGTCAGGTGCTTGGTGGAGGCTTTAATTGACAGCTACCCTGGCAGGTTTAATTGGCGGAGCATTAACATCGGAGTGTTAATATCTTATTTCGGAGTTGCTTCATGGGTGATGCAGCCATCAGAGTCGAGCCGTGTAATGAAATTAAGCCCTCATTAATGTTAGCGTAATGAGTGCGTGCTAAAGTTAGCATTACCATGAGAAGCTGTTAATGAAATGTTTTCGGTCGCCCCTTGATGGCTGGGATGCACCTCAGGTTGTGGAGCTCTGCTTAGATGGGCAGATGTGTTTATTGATCGCAGTCACAGATGATTAACGACCAGGTAGACGTTAATTAAAAACTCTCCATGGATTTGAGAGCCAGAGAGAGAAATAGAGAGAGAGAGAGAGAGAGAGAGAGAGACAGAGAGAGAGAGAGAGAGAAAGAGAGAGAGGGAGAGTGATACACACAGCACTCTTTTGCTGCTATAGTCAGGAAGTGTCGGATGTGATCACTGTTGCCCAATACTCATTAGGGTCCTATGAGAATACTAACGATGTTGTTTGTTAGAGTGAGTTGCAAAAATCCCCTCGATATATCAGTGATTCTTCTCTGCCAAACTGAAATATAGCCTACCCTAAGGGCCACATATATCAACGGGTTGTATCAACTCAAATCATTCTGCACACTTTTCTACACACAAAATGGTAGTTATTTTAAAAGATACTTGGCAGGAAAATACATGCGTCTATCTGCTCATGGTCTCGGGGGGTGTATGCATATCATTTGTTATTTGCAGATTGGAGAAACCAAGAGGAATTAACATCGATGCGAGTAGACTTAATGGTATTAGTCATTTCTGTGGTCAGATATGGGCGGCTGAGGGTGCTTCTGACCCTACTCAGGGGCTCTTGTGTATCCAGTGTATCTGGTGTATATCTGGTGTGTATCCAGTGTATCTAGTGTGTATCTAGTGTGTATCTAGTGTGTATCCAGTGTATCTGGTGTGTATCTAGTGTGTATCTAGTGTGTATCTGGTGTGTATCTGGTGTGTATTTGGTGTGTATCTGGTGTGTATCTAGTGTGTATCTGGTGTGTATCTGGTGTGTATCTAGTGTGTATCTGGTGTGTATCTAGTGTGTATCCGGTGTGTATCTGGTGTGTATCCGGTGTGTATCTGGTGTGTATCTAGTGTGTATCTGGTGTGTATCTAGTGTGTATCTGGTGTGTATCTGGTGTGTATCTCTTGTGTATCTGGTGTGTATCTGGTGTGCATCTAGTGTGTATCTGGTGTGTATCTGGTGTGTATCTGGTGTGTATCTGTAAACTCATCATGTTCACAGGCCAGGAGGGGCAAGGAGATGAGCCCCTTAACAGATGGTGTTCGCTCTCTATCTCCCTATCTCTATACCTCTAGATCTCCCTATCTCTCTCTCTCTCTCTTTTTCTCTCTCTCTCTCTTTCTCAATCTCTCTCTCTCCCTCTCTATCTCTATCTCTCTCTCCCTCTCTATTTCCCTATCGCTATACCTCTAGATCTCCCTATCTCTCTCTCTTTCTCTCTCTCTCTCTCTCTCTATCTCTCTCTCTCTCTTTTTCTCTCTCTCTCTCCCTCTCTATCTCGCTTTTTCACTCTATCTCTCTATCTCCCTATCTCTATATACTGGATCACCCTATCTCTCTATCTCTCTCTCTTTTTCTCGCTCTCTCCCTCTCTATCTCGCCTTTTCACTCTTTCTCTCTTTCTCTCTCTCTGTCTGTCTGTCTCTCTCTCCCTCTCTATCTCGCTTTTTCATTCTATCT
>NC_137920.1:73882105-73897105 GCF_963457725.1 Sprattus sprattus
ACGGGAACCACCAGTGCAGCCCATTCCAGCTGTTATTAGTGTTGCCACGGGAACCACCATTGCAGCCCATTCCAGCTGTTATTCGTGTTGCTGCAGCTGAACCACCATTGCAGCCCATTCCAGATGTTATTAGTGTTGCCAAGGGAACCACCATTGCAGCCCATTCCAGATGTTATTAGTGTTTCTGCAGCTGAACCACCAGTGCAGCCCATTCCAGCTGTTATTAGCGTTGCCAAGGGAACAGTTTCCAGGGAGCACACACCTCAGGAGTGAGCACCTAGATAAAAAAAATCTAAATATGAACTCCATCTGTAATGAAAGAACGTGCCAGCTAAGTGAAGAAATGTAAATCATTTAATAAGTTAATTGTTGTTGTTATTTTTATCATTATTATTATTATTACTATTACCAGGAAAACACTACCCTCTTCCAGTTGTTATCTACTTCCTTAGTTGTGGAGCATTTGTCCCTGTCAGAGAGTGCTGCAGGCTGCCGTCTCTCATTCTGGATTAATTAATAAAGTGTCGGCCACTGGAGACGTGATGCGACGTGACATGACGTGATGTCCCCCCTGCCCGGCGCTGCGCTGCTCTGTGACAGACAGCCAGCTCCCGGGGCCCCGGGGTCACCCCGTCCCCGACCTCATTCACATTCTAATAAGGAGGCGCACTGCTGCAGGGCCCCTCTCTAACCTGCGCAGAGGAGGAGCGCTCACACGAGAGCTGCCCTCGTTTAGAGGCTAGGCACGCACGCGCATACACACACACACACACACACACACACACACACACACACACACACACACACACACACAC
The DNA here is from genome assembly GCF_963457725.1 of Sprattus sprattus. Taxonomy (NCBI): domain Eukaryota; kingdom Metazoa; phylum Chordata; class Actinopteri; order Clupeiformes; family Clupeidae; genus Sprattus; species Sprattus sprattus. Next base: position 73,882,921 of record NC_137920.1, read on the forward strand.
ACACACAGACACACACACACACACACACACACACACACACACACACACACACACACACACACACACACACACACACCGCACCGCTACCGCCACAGTAGAGGCTGGTTCCCAAAGATATACGATGGTAATGAATTTGAGTGTGGTGCAGTGGTGCACGGGTGTGGAGGAACTGGGGGCTGTGAGTGTGGTGCAGTGGTGCGCGGGCATGGGGGGACTGGGGTGTGTGAGTGTGGTGCGGTGCGCGGGCATGGGGGGACTGGGGTGTGTGAGTGTGGTGCGGTGCGCGGGCATGGGGGGACTGGGGTGTGTGAGTGTGGTGCGGCGCGCGGGCGGGCATGGGGGGACTGGGGGCTAGCGTGAAGCCCCTGGTGAAATTTGGCCTGACTGTAATTACCGTGCCGGGGATCCAGGGGGGGGCAGGTGAGGGGGAGAGAGGATCACGTCACATGTGTGGTCACAAAGCAACCGCCCGGCCCAATTAGAAACACACACACACACACACACACACACAGACACACACACACACACACACACACACAGACACACACACACACACACACACACACACAAACACACACACACACACACACACACACACACACATACAAGCACACACACACACACAAACACACACACACACACACACACACACACACATACACATTCACACACACACATACACACAGACACACACACACACACACACCAGATGTGCCTCCGGGGCAGCAGTTAGCAGTGGCACACGTTGGTGAAATTGATTCTTTCTAAAGGAGCTGTGGGGCTGAATGGCGTGTTTACAATGACATCTCTTTGTCTGGGACGGCCAGGGGGCACGCAGGAACCACTGCCTCTGGGAGGGGAAGAGAGGCAGGGTGAGGGGAGGAGAGGAGGAGAGAGAAGGAGGGAGAGGAGAGGAGCAAAGAGGGGAGAGGTGGAAAGGAGGGGAGAGGAGGAGAGAGAAGGAGGGGGAGGAGGAAAGGAGGGGAGAGGAGAGGAGAGAAGGAGGGAGAGGAGCAAAGGAGGGGAAAGGAGGAGAGAGAAGGAGGGGGAGGAGGAAAGGTGGGGAGAGGAGAGGATAGAAGGAGGGAGAGGAGGAAAGGATGGGAGAGGAGAGGAGAGAAGCAGGTGAAAAGGGGGGGAAGTGGAGAGAGGAGAAGAGGTGAGTAGAGTAGAGGAGAGGAGAGGACGGGAGGAAAAGGGGAGGAGAGAGGAGTTGAGAAGTAAGGAGCAGGAGGTGTGTGTGTGTGTGTAAGGGGTGTGTGTGTGTGTAGTGGGCCAGAGTTCGCTCTCAACACCTTGTTATGAAAATGGGTAGATTTACTCTGGCACTTTCTCTTTGTGTCGAGCTCTAGGGTATAGGGTGGGGGTGTGGGGGTGGGGGGGGGGGTTGTGCTGGGGGAAGAGCGGGGAGGGAGGGTGGAAGCGTTGGGAGCGAGGCAGACGCATCGACAGGCACTTTCTTTTCCCCCCATCTGTATGCATTGGCGGTAGTGTTCGGGGAGAGCGAGTGCATCAGCGGTGAAGTGTTGCGCGCCGAGCTGATGGACAAAGTGACCTTGGATTTATGGCTGCAGCTGGAAGGGCCCCAGCACAGGAGTATTTATGAGGCCGTTCGCGGCCGCAGCCTAATTGCGCAGGTCGGCTGTAAAGTCACTCGTCTGAGGCACAATTTCGCCACCCGGAGGGAAAAATGACAACAAAAAAAAAAGAGTGCGAGAGAGAAAGAAAGAAAGAAAAAGAAGGGAAAAGAGGCTAAGACCAAGCACACACACACACAAACACACACACACACACACACACACACAGGCTAAGACCAAGCATATGACAGCCGCGCTAACCGAGGATGACAGTAAACCTCGGCCAACTAAAGAAGGCCTCACAGAGATGCGGGGGTGATTATTATTCTCGTACACGACCTCCGATGAAATCATATCCAGATAAACGTTTGTCCTCTCTGCCTTTTCCTGAGTCAAAATAAACAAATCAATAAAAACACTTATTTCAAACACTGAGCATGTCCGTAAAGACCTCACACCCCATCAGTGTGTCATAGAGTCTGGAGAGTGCATATGGTACTGCAGAGTGTATATTGAGGTTGCATTGGCCCTTCATATTTGTCCCATCATAAGCAGCAGGAGACATTTTAAATCTATAATAGAAATTAGATCTAATGTATTTAAAATAGAATTTAGATTCAATGTATTTAAAATAGAATTTAGATTCAATGTATTTAAAATAGAATTTAGATTCAATGTATTTAAAATAGAAATTAGATTCAATGTATTTAAAATAGAATTTAGATTCAATTAATGTAGCAGATGTAGATGTCATTAATGTAGTGACGTGAAGTAAGACAGGTGTGAGTGTGTAATGGCCGCCCTGAGGGCCCCCTCCCCCTCCTCCTCCCTCCATCAGCTCATCAGTGTTCTTCCTGTCTCTCAGCCAATCGGCGGGCAGCACCTGGCAGACGGTGGCGGACCTGGTGCGTCAGGAGAAGCACACGGTGGGCGGCCTCTTCCCCAACACCGTCTACCTGTTCATCGTGCGCGCCGTCAACGCCTACGGCCTCAGCGACCCCAGCCCCATCTCTGAGCCCGTGCGGACGCAAGGTGGGTACCTGAGGGCGCTTAGAGGGGCGCAGGAAAGCCTCACAGGAGGCACAGGACAGCTTAGAGGGGCACAGGACAGCCTGGCAGGAGGCACAGGCTAGAACACAGTCTTAGTCTGTAATCTCAAAAAAGCATGTATGGAAAAGGATTTTATCATTTGTATGTGATTAGGCTGTTGGTTTTGCTCGGAATAACTTAACTTAAACAAGTTAAGCTATAAATATATGTTATGTATGAAAAAAGGGGTTAGGTCTGGCCTTGCATGCATTGCATAGCACAGGTTAATATGGCAGAGAAATGATGTGTCTTTGTCTCTCTATCGTTCTCCTCCTCTACTCCCCCTCCCCCATTCTCTCTTCTGTTCTCTCCCTCTCTCTCCTCTGCGCCTCCCTCTCTCTCCTCTCTGCGTCTCCCTCTCTCTCCTCTCTGCGACTCGCTCTCTCTCTCCTCTCTGCCTCTCCCTCTCTCTCCTCTCTGCGTCTCTCTCCCTCTCTCTCTCCCCTCCTCAGACCTGAGTCCCACAGGCCAGGGCGTGGACCACAGGCAGGTGCAGCGGGAGCTGGGGGAGGTGGCCGTGCTCCTGCAGGATCCCCTGGTCCTCAGCGCCTCCAGCGCCCAGCTATGGTGGACGGTGAGTCAAACTCCAACACACACACCTACACACACACACACACACACACACACACACACACACACACACACACACACACACACACACGCACGCACACACACACACACACACACACACACACACACACACACTCACACACCAGCTCTGGTGGACGGTGAGTCAAATTCCACACACCTACACACACACACACCTACACACACACACACACACACACACACACACACACACACACACACACACCTACACTCACACACACACTCACACACCAGTTGTGGTAGACGGACCTGGAGCCGCGAGCCTGATCAGCAGCGGCGGCCCCTGTCACAGCGGCCCCCCTGTCACAGCTCTCATTAGTGCGTCGGCTGGATGCCTGGCAGATGGTCCATCCTTTATGACTCACTCTCACACACACCAGCTCTCTAAATCAGTAGCCGCAACCGTTAGTCAAAGCACTTACTGCCAAGTCTCCAGCATTTCATCATCACACTCAGAAACAGCGCTTATATAGATATAATTATACACACACACACATGAAGACACAGACACACACACAGACACACACACACACACACCCTTCAGTCGTGGAAAGTGTCTTCAACAGACTAGTCCTAGTTACTGTAAGACAGTTTCTGTCACATGTCTTACTAAGTGCTAAGTGCCATTAGGGTCTATTCCTGGATAGCAGACTGTACGTCGGATAAGCAGTTCCTGTGTCAGATATGTGTGAGAGCAGTTACCCGCTGTGAGAAAGTGCAGTGGATATAGAGAATCTGTCTCTGGATCAGTGTGGGATCTCTGCCAAGGTTCTGTTGAAATCATTCCACTGGTGGGTCCTGCAGTAGAGATTCACACACTAAAACTCTACTCTCTTTCTCTCTTATCTCCCTCTCTTTCCTCTCTCTCTCCCTCTCTCCCTCTCTCTCCTCTCTCTCTCCCTCCCTATCTCTCTCTCTCTCTCCTTCTTTCTTGTCTCTCTCCTCTCCTCTCTCTCTCTCCCTCCCTATGTTCTCTCTCCCTCCCTATCTCTCTCTCTTTCTCTTCTCTCTCGCTCTCTCTCCCTCCCTATCTCTTTCTCTCCTCTCTCTCTCTCTCCTCTCCTCTCTCTCTCTCTCTCTCTCTCTTCTCTCTCTCTCCCTCCCTATCTCTTTCTCTTCTATCTCTCTCTCTCTCTCTCCCTCTTCTCTCTCCTCTCCTCTCTCTCTGTCTCTCTCTCTCTCTCTCTCTCTCTCTTCTCTCTCTCTCCTCTCTCTCCTCTCTCTCTCTCTCTCTCCCTCTCTCTCTCTCTCTCTCTCTCTTCTCTCTCTCTCCCTCTCTCTTCTCTCTCTCTCTCTCTCTCTCTCTCTTTCTCTTCTCTTCTCTCTCTCCCTCTCTCTCTCTCTCTCAGGTGGACCGGCAGTCCCAGTACATCCAGGGCTTCCGGCTCCTGTACCGGCCCAGCGGAGGCTCGTGGCTGATGCAGGACGTGAAGGCGGCACCGGAGCGCAGCGCCGTCCTCACGGAGCTGCTGAAGGGCACGGAGTACGAGATCAAGGTCCGGCCCTACTTCAACGAGTTCCAGGGCATGGACAGCCGTGTGGTCGTGGTGCACACGCCGGAAGAGGGTAAGAGAGACTTAAGCTTGGTTTATGCTCAGAGGCGTAAGCGTAAGCGCAAGACGCCGCGCAAGCCCCTTGCGCGACTTTTTACGTCTTGCGTGAGTCGGCCCCTTTTTCTAGACTTGCGCCATTTTACGCAAGCCTATTGTTCTGGGTGTGAATTGCTTGGCAACACCCCCAACGCAACGTGTAAGCACCTAGCAATTCATGCTCCCTTTAGAAGCATGCAAGGGCCTTTAGAGAGACTGGACTAAGTTCAAAGGTCGGGGTTTGTTACAGTATTGGTACAGTGGTTACAGTGAATGTATAGAAGGGATCATTTACACTATTGCTCTTTTTTTGGGCTAAAATGTACTTCATTTGGTCACCGATTTCTTGGTATAATCTCATTTGTAGAGTCACACCTAAGCATTTCAACAGTTGGCCATTACTGTTATGTGCTGCTGGTTTTTATAAAGCACACTTATTGAACTTCTGAAATGGGATCTATTTGTAAGGTGACCAAGCATGCAAAAAATACAGGGACATCTTCCAGCCAGAGCAGTATTTTCCATGACTGTAGTGTAGAGGAAGTAAAACAGCCACGTCCTGATGATCTCTGAGAATTGAAGCCACTTGTTGTTATCTTTACTGCATTCTTTGTGGAAAAAATTACAGAAAAGCTGAGTCATCCTTTGTGTTGTCTTCAAATCACGCTTGCATTCGTTTCACGTGCTGACATAAGTCTTCCTCATGCCCAGTGCCCAGCGCCCCTCCTCAAGCTGTTACCGTGTCGACGCTTAACCTTGGCAACAGCTCCAGCATCAGCGTTTCCTGGCAGCCTCCCCCTGCTGACGCGCACAACGGACTCATCCAGGAGTACAAGGTAAATTAATTCATCCCCGTTTCCCCCGAAACATGCACACACACAGATGTGCACACACACACACACACACACACACACACACACACACACACACACACACACACACACACACACACACACACACACACATGTGCACATATAAACACACACACACACACACACACACACACACACACAAACACACACACACACACACACACACACACACACACACACACACACACACACACACACACACACACACACACACACACACACACCCAAAGCAGATGGGCTCTGGAAGGCTTCCAGGCCTGACATGGTGAAAGGGTCTCAAATGAAGCAGTTAGTGGACTCTCAGAAGCAGCACATTTTCTCTGGGCTCGGGAACAAAGGGGCCCTGACTCCTGATGTACTCTCTTGGAATAGCAACAGTAACAGTAACACACACACAGACACACACACACACACACACACACAGACACACACACACACACACACACACACACACACAAACACAGTAACAGTGAATAATAGGAGCTGTGCTTGTGCGCTATAGAGTGCTTGGCAGGCGCTAGTTCTTGGCCAACACTATTAAGCCCTTGAGTTAGCTTCGGGGCCAGGCCATTGAGAGCTTTGTGTGCTAGGAAGGGGTCTCCGAGATCAACAAAAGCACTCAGGGGTAGGCAATTTCCCTCAACCAAATCAATAATTCCACAAATGAAAACATTTCTTTAAAAGCCTTTGAAAGTGTCAGTATCGAAGCGCCTTTCGGGGAACATTGTCCCTAACATGTTGTTCTTTCTCTACACTGACCAAGCATAGACAAGACAGTCCCACACTAAACATATAGGAGATTATGAAGTGAGTGAGACAGCCTTACCTGGACATTGTATCTGATGTCTTTCTCTTCTTTATACTCTTTTTGTGTCTTCTTTTTATAATTCTGGTATATTGTTTGTATGTGTGTATGTATTAGGGGTGGGAATCTCTTGGCACCTCACAATTCGATTCGAAATCGATTCAGAGGTCAACGATTCGATTTTAAATCGATTATCGATTATGGATTCGATTTTAAATCGATTATGGAGTTAAAAAAAAAAACGTTTTATAATTGTTACACCAGGTTTTTAATGCTCTTAGCTTGATTGTTCTCTCCCTTGTACGTCGCTTTGGACAAAAGCGTCTGCTAAATGACTAAATGTGATACTACTATATGTGGTGGCAATGAGAAGATAAGGATAAAGATAAGTATAAAAGGATATGGGATCTCTAAGTCTCTGCTGTGTTCTCCACAGATTTGGTGCTTGGGCAACGACTCTCTGACTCGGTACCACATCAACCAGACGGTGGACGGGAGCGTCCTCTCCACGGTGGTGAAAGGTCTGCTGCCCGGCGTCTGGTACCAGGTGGAGGTGGCAGCCGTCACCAGCGCCGGCGTGGGTACCCGCAGTGAAGTGGTGCCCATATTCATCAGTGAGTGCCCAAAGCGGGGATTTTTAAAGGATGAGAGTCCTGTGAAAGATGGAATAAACATACAGCCGTGATTGTTTGTTTGTTTGTTTGCTTGTTTGTTTGTTTACTGCTCCCAACGGTCACTAATCAGATGTTATGGAGGTAGTAGTAGAGAAGGACGGATCCCAAGCCTAGCCAGGGGTGCTGAAGCTGACAGACATTCAGGGGAAAAAGAGAGAAAAAGGATCAGCACAACGGCAGAGCTCTCATTACGGAATCTTATTTACGCGATGAAGGCTTCTGCTCTTCCCTTGATTTTCAAAATCCCTAAAATCAGATCATATTATATGAATGTTTTTGAGAGCTTGTTGTTGTTTAGGTGTTCTTGGGTGGTCTTGTGTTTCAGCAGCGGGGAGGTGCACGGCTTTGTTGTGTTTATTTTTTGTGATCGGAGCGAGCTTGCTTCGCTTTAGATCAAATCAGCATCTGTCTCCGGGTCTTAAGTGGGTTTTATTAATAGAACTCCTTCCTCTCTCCTCAGAACACCCGGTGGAGCCGCCGGTGGTGCCCAGCGGGCCCGAGAACGAGAACGTGAGCCTGGCAGAGCAGATCACAGACGTGGTGAAGCAGCCGGCGTTCATCGCGGGCATCGGCGGAGCATGCTGGGTAATCCTCATGGGCTTCAGTGTGTGGATCTACTGCCGCCGCAAGAAGAGGAAGGAGCTGAGCCACTACGCTGCCTCCTTCGCCTACACCCCCGCAGGTACACGCTAACGCTAACTCACGTCAGTACAGACTCCTTCACCCACACCCCTGCAGGTACAAGCTAACGCTAACTCGTGTCAGTACAGACACCTTCACCCACACCCCCGCAGGTACAAGCTTACGCTAACTCGCGTCAGTACAGACACCTTCACCCACATCCCTGCAGGTACAAGCTAACGCTAACTCGCGTCAGTACAGACACCTTCACCCACATCCCTGCAGGTACAAGCTAACGCTAACTCACGTCAGTACAGACTCCTTCACCCACACACCTGCAGGTGCAAGCTAACGCTAACTCACGTCAGTACAGACTCCTTCACCCGCACCCCTGCAGGTATACGTTTACTCATGTCACCTCCTTCGCCTACACCCCACGCCTAAACACACACGCAACTCATGTCCCTACTGTGTTCCTTATCTGTGATAGGAACACCATCTTACAACTCAAACTAGCTTTAAGTCATGTCACTACTGTGTCCCTTATCGTCATAGGAACACCATCTTACAACTGAAACTAGCTGTGGCCTCATGAGCTGGCTTGTCAAACATGAAATGTTTTTTTGCAAGAAGAAGTATTTGTAGTTTTTGTTTCATGTCTTTGTCTGCACCACTCTCTGTTGTAGAGGCTTAACTATGTTCACATTTCATTCATTTATTGAAATAGCATACGCTTTTTTATACTGTAGAGTACTGTTAAAGTCGTTTAATAATAAAGTAAACTATATTAACCTAATAAACTACCCCTTTCTCTATAGTATTCATACTGAACCATATATAGTTTAAATGTTATAAAGAAAAACTCTGGTTTTGTACATTTTTATGCTCTTAATGTTGGCTTAAATCTCACTTTATCTGTCCTGCAGTTGGCTTTCCCCATGGAGAGGGTTCGGGAGTTAATGGAAGGTAAGACCCACCCTTAATACGGCACTACTAACCAGTCCTTCCCCACCTTAAGGCATCGTTAGGAGACAGTGTGAATGATATGACAGAGACAATCCACCCTGATGTGTGCTCTGCCCCTGTGTCCGACGGGGCGACAGTGGTACAGGAGGTAGAGAAGTAGTTTAGTAATCTAGAAGGTCGCTAGTTCGATTCCCTGTCGAAGTGTCCTTGAGCAAGACACTGAACCCCTAATTGATTATTTGTCTTAAATCTAGAGGGGCATTTTGCAGTGTATATATTCATCCTTTTAAGTCGCTTTTGGATGAAAGCGTCTGCTAAATGACTCAATGTAATGTAAATGTGTCCAGGCCTGGCGTTCTGGGGGGAGGCATGGGGAACTACCCCTGGCTGGCCGACTCGTGGCCCACCTCCAACCTCATGCACAGTGGCAAGGACTCCGTCAACTGCTGCACGGCCAAACATGACTCAGCAGAAAGATACTACAATGGTGAGGCGCCATTACCAAAGAGAGAGACCGATCCTGATGTTTTAAGTCATCTTAAAGAGCAAGATGTGCTATTTGGTTACTAGTTACAGTGTCCAGAGTGTATGTGTATATGTGTGAATGCATAGATAGATGAATCTATGTCATGTACATAGATGTGTGCTGATGGAAATATGGATTGAGCGGCATATTGGCTGGAGAGATGCTGGATGGATGGATGGATGGATGGATGGATGGATGGGTGGATGGATGGATGGATGGATGGGTGGATGGATGGATGGATGGATGGGTGGATGGATGGATGGATGGATGGACGGATGGGTAGATGGATGGATGGATGAATGAATGCATGGAGGGATGTTGGATGGGTGGGTGGATGGATGGATGGGTGGATGGATGGATGAAGGGATGGATGGATGGATGGATGAATGGATGGATGGATGGGTGGATGGATGGATGGATGGATGGGTGGAAGGATGGATGGATGGATGGATGGATGGGTGGATGGATGGGTGGATTGATGAATTGATGGATGGATGGATGGATGGATGGATGGATTAATGAATGAATGAATGCATGGAGGGATGGATGATGGATGGGTGGATGGGTGGATGGATGGATGGCTGGGTGGGTCAATGGATGAATGGATAGACACAGATTTGACTGTCTGTCTCTGTAACGAATGTCCTGTATGTAAAATGTCTTGCTTCTTCAGAGGTGGGCATCTCCAACTACCTGAACCAGACGGAGAAGTACAGCACGGGCTCCAACGAGGGCCCCATCTACAGCACCATCGACCCCACCGCCGAGGACCTGCGCAGCTTCTCCGCGCCCTACTCCCAGCACGCCACGCCCTACGCCAGCACCCCCATCATGCCCTTCTCCGCACAGGGCACTGCCAGCCCCGAGCAGGATGCCCCCGCCGCCCACTGGATGCCACATCCGAGTACCTCAGGGGCCCAGTATGCCCAGCCTGACCGCTCCAAGACAGACAACGGTACTCACACACACACAAACACACACACACATGCGCTCATGTCACTACTGCTCTTCTTTGTTGTTCTCGTCTCAGAAACAGAATAGTGTCATAGTGTCATAGTGTCATAGTGTCATAGTGTCATAGTGTTATAGTGTTACAGAGCTATATGTTGTTCTCTAAACTGTTGTATGGTAATGTTACATGTTATATGTTTTATTGTCATAGTGTTATAGAGTTTTATGTTTTTCTGGTATATGTTATATGTATGACGTCTACTGCGTAGATGATGATGGTCGCCAAGTCGTAAGAATTTTGCTGTGCTGAAGCAATTTGGTACATGCAATGATAAACACACTTTGACTTTGACTTTGAGAACAGAAACATTAATTTTCTTTGTTGTTATTGTCACAGCAGCCAAACACAGCAAGCAGAAGTCGATGGGTAAGGCGGTGAAGACGCCCTCTCTGACCTGGATGGAGCCTCTGCCCCCGCCGCCGCCCTCCTCGGGGGAGACGGAGCCGTACGCCGACGAGCAGTACGCCGACGAGCTGGATCCCGACCACGACCACGACATCGAAGTCCTAGGGTAGGAACCTGCTCGGACCACTAAAGACAGGACGGGCACGGTCTCGCCACCAGATAGCACAGTCCCAGTGTCCTGTTAGGCTTTTAGTCCCTCTGGAGGTCTCTTTGTCAGGCAGACAGTTCCAGGGCCTATGTCTTTCCTTTGGTTCCTGAAGCTCTCCTCTCCAGACAGTCTGGCTAAGGGCTTTCCCTCTGCTTTGGTTCCGTTAGCTCTGTCTACACACAGCCAGTCCGAGGGCCCACCCCCACTCTAGTCCAGGCAGCCCTCTTGTACCTATCAGCAAGTCTGTCGGCCCCTTGTCTCGCTTTAGCTCCAGCAGCTGTCTACCACACAGACAGTCTTCGGGCTTTTTTTGTCTCTGCTTTAGTTCTGGCGGTTCTCAGTACCAGACCTCTCTTCCTCCTTTCATCCTCTCCTCCCTCTCTCTCTCTCTTCACTCTCTCTCCTATCCTCTCTCCTCTCCTCTCTCTCTCTCTCCTCTCTCTCTCACTCCTCTCTCTCCTCTCCTCTCTCTCCCCTCTTTCACTCCTCCCTCTCTCCTCTCTCTCACTCATCTCTCTCCTCTCTTCTTTCTCACTCCTCTCTCTCTCACTCCTCTCCCTCTCCTTTCTTTCTCTCTCTCTCTTTCTCTCTCTCTGTGCCTATTTCTCCCTACTTCCTGCAGTTCTCCCTGCCGGGTGGGCAGGACATTTAGTTCCTCTGTTAGTTCCTGCAGCCCTCTCTGCCTCCCTGCCTCTCGGCTGCCTGTCACTCTCCTCTAATGGGGTCCTGCGGAGGCTAACAAAGTTAGCCATGTGTAGCCGCGGTGTCTGGACAGCTCCATAGTGCTGTCTGAAGCCCCAGTAGCGCTGTGACTGGTCCTCTGTACTCCTCTTTCAGTCTCATATTACTGATGTGGTATCTAGACCGGCACAGAAAACACCACTTGACTGGCCCCAGTGGTTACATACAGTGACCAGTGTTTTTGTGTGAGTGTGTAGGTGTGTGTGTGTGTGTTTGCATTTGTATGCAGAAAGGGGTAACTGTGTATGTGTGTGTTTGTGTCTGTGTGTACTGTGAGTTCGGGTGTAGATGTGGGTGTGGTGTGCATGTGTATGGTGTGCTTGTGTGTGTGTGTGTGTGTGTGTTTGTGCGTGTGTGTGTGTGTACTGTGAGTTCGGGTGTATATGAGGGTGTGGTGAGCATGCATGTGTGTGCATGTGTACGAGTGCGTTTTGGTGTGTGTCTGTGTGTGTGTGTGTGTGTGTGTGTGTGTGTGTGTGTGTGTGTGTGTGTGTGTGTGTGTGTGTGTGTTTTGCGCGTGTGTGTGTGTACTGGGTAAGGTAGAGTGTTCAGTGCTGCCATTCCACCTGAGTGCCTGGCTTGAGGGGGTTTAAGTGGAGCTGGGGTCTGTGGTTGGTGCCGCCAACCAGGCCTGACAACACAGATTAAACTACTGCCATAAAGCTGGACCCCAAGCAAGTGAGACACACACACATACACACACACCACACACACACACACACACACACACACAGCATTTCACTCTCTTACACACACACACACACACACACACACACACACACACACACACACACACACTGGAGCTCCCACAGCATAATAACATTAGCCCCATGTCAGGTATGGGCCCTTCTCGAGTTTCCTGCTCGGAGCAGAAACCAAGTCATTATTCTCCCCGCCTGTCCCACACTGCACCTCTTCCAACTAGCCTACAGCACGGCTCTCAGATTCTCCGATGAACCCGGGATAACACAGTTGACCTTCTCTGAGCCTCTCGGTTCAAACCATTATATTACGCCTTGGCCTCCGTGTGTCTGTGTATCTACTTTCTTCACTTATCGCTGGTAGAAATCATACAGAAACTAACAGTGTATCAAGTGTCCGATTGTATTAAATTGAATTAAATACACTTCAGTGGAATGTCTGCTGGAGAACTTCTTTTTGTTATTGTTGAAGGAGAGAACAAAAATTGAACCGAATATCATTCCTGAACCTTGTGCTCCCATAATTGACGCGCTTATATGTGGGCAGACCTCCAAACCACAGACGCTTGAGCCTGGAGGGCACGCTGTGCAATCTGACTACAGCACGGCGGGGAATCGATATGCCACCAAGCCGACGCCATCAGCTTTATTAGTTCGAGGCCGAATCATCGGCCCCTGTGCTCCCCGTGATTGATCTACTTATTTAGTGTGAGCCGGGGACACACAGTGCGCTCGGCTACGCCTCGTAAACGTGTCACACAAATTTGAGTTGTGCTGGCTGCGCTGCAAACTTTTTCCCCCTGCAGTATTCCGCCAAACATCAGACTCCACGATTCAAGATCAATCGGAGGGGAACAAATGTAAAAGGGAGAAAATGAAGCGTGAAGACTAAGCGAGCGAAGTGTTTCTGTTTCCACTCACGAGTGACCATAGGAATGGAGGACGAAGCGTTTTTTTTTTTTTTTTTAGTTACACCTTCGCACATGAAAAATGATTCAATTTAAATGCAGAGTTTAATGTTAGTGTTGTTTAATGTTGTGTGACCAAATGTTTTTTTTTGTTTGTCTTTCTCGTTTCTTCCAGTTCCGACGAGGAGGAGGAGGAGGAGGAGGAGTGGTGTCCGCCGTTGCCCGAGCGCACCTACCTCATGGACGGCACGGAGGAGGGCAGCCACGGGCACGGCCCCGGCCCCTGCCCACCCCTGCGGACGGGCGCCTCGTCCCCCACCACCTCCTACAGCCACCAGTCCACAGCCACGCTCACCCCCTCCCCCCGCGATGAGGGCCGGCTGGGGCACGACATCCCTCGTCTGCACCACCTGGACGCACCCCCCCAGACACGGTACGGTCACGGAGAGTCACGGGGGGGCAGGGTATCCTTAGAGGACACGGTTAAAGACAAATCGAAAGTCGAAATTAGTTTTACTAGAACCTTCCTCAAGGAAGTTTGATAAGTAAGGTCGTAAGAGTTCTCGAGAACTACATTATTGCTTGAGTTTTGTTTTAGTTGCAGATACCTTTGAGCCATATTTTCCGAATAAGCTGGAGGTGATATTATTGCAACTTTTTATTGAATTTAGTTTTAACTGCAACTGCAGATGTTTTGAAGGCATATTTATGAAGATGCTCGAGGTAATATTATTGCGACTCGCATTGCGTTTTGTTTTAATAGATAGTAGATGTATGAGTGTTCTGGTGTGTTCTAATTAAAGTCGTCTTTGTGTGGCGGTGAAGTTGGCTGTCACAGACTAGTGAGTGCGTTGCCCTGCTGGTTTTACTCGTCTCCAAGTTGACGTGGCTTTGCTCCAGGCCAGAGTAGATTTAGACTTTATTTCTAAAGGGCTCATGTAG